>NW_027040630.1:0-215000 GCF_037179485.1 Ochlerotatus camptorhynchus | reverse complement strand
CTGACAGATCTGATCTGTGCAGGAAATGCGGAGAGAAAGGCCATATTGCAAGAGGCTGCACGAAGCATCCGAGGTGTATGCTCTGCAAAAAAGAGGACGGTAACGATCATACGACGGGAGGCTTCAAATGCCTAGCATACAAAAAGGCGATGGCAGGCCAACAGTAATGGAGGTAACCCAAATAAACCTCAATCATTGCGACATTGCTCAGCAACTGTTGTGGCAGTCGACAACAGAAACAAAGTGCGACGTTGCAATCATTGCGGAACCGTATCGAGTCCCTCCCGATAACGGTAACTGGGTTGCGGATAGAGCTGGGATGGCAGCTATACAAGTTATGGGCAGATACCCCATTCAAGAAGTGGTTGCGAGCTCATACGAAGGCTTCGTCATCGCCAAAATCAACGGAATCTTCATGTGTAGTTGTTACGCACCCCCCAGATGGACGATTGAGAAGTTCTACAAGATGCTTGATGGACTTACCGAAGAGCTGGTCGGACGACGACCGGTAGTCATCGGAGGAGACTTCAATGCTTGGGCAGTGGAGTGGGGAAGCAGGTGTTCCAATGCAAGAGGGCACAGTCTGCTGGAAGCTCTGGCAAAACTGGAAGTTATGCTGGCCAATAAAGGCACCAGCAGCACTTTTCGCAGAGATGGCCGAGAATCCATTATCGACGTTACTTTCTGCAGTCCGTCGCTGATGGCAAACATGGATTGGAGAGTGTGCGAAGGATATACCCATAGCGACCATCAGGCGATACGATATGGCATCGGTCAACGGAATACTGTGGCAGTACGGAGGACGAGAACTTGTGACCGAAAGTGGAAGACGAAAGCTTTCGACAAGGATTTGTTCGTTGAGGCACTTCGTGTGGACGGGAGTCCCGTAGATCTAAATGCGGACGAGCTGACAGAAACGTTAGTGAGAGCATGTGACACGACCATGCCGAGGAAACTGGAGCCAAATAACAGACGGCGTCCAGTCTACTGGTGGAACGAGGCACTTAGTACTCTCCGCGCTAGTTGTCTCAGAGCCAGAAGACGTGTTCAGAGAGCAAGAACGGAAGCAGACAGAGAGGAACGAAGAGAAGTGTTTCGAGCGGCCAGGGCCGCTTTTAAACGAGTGATTAAGCAGAGCAAGTCGAACTGTTTTAAGGAGCTGTGTCAAGACGCTGATGCCAACCCCTGGGGCGACGCATACCGAGTCGTGATGGCGAAGATCAGAGGTCCAACGATGCCCGCTGAAATGTGCCCAGAGAAGCTGAAAGTCATCGTGGAAGGACTTTTCCCGAAGCACGACCCAACAACCTGGCCACCTACACCGTACGGAGAAAGAGAGGGAGATAACGTCGAAATCACCAACGAGGAGCTCGTAGTAGTGGCGAAAGGATTGAAGGTGAAGAAAGCTCCCGGTCCGGATGGAATCCCCAACGTAGCGTTGAAAGCGGCGATCCAGTCATCCCCGGACATGTTCAGGATGGTGCTGCAGAAATGCCTGAACGAGGGTCACTTCCCTGACAGGTGGAAGATACAGAAGCTAGTGTTGCTGCCGAAACCAGGAAAACCGCCGGGGGATCCAGCATCATACAGGCCTATATGCCTGCTGGATACACTCGGAAAACTCTTGGAGAGGATCATCCTAAACAGGCTGACGAAATACACGGAGAGTGAGCACGGATTGTCGGAGAGGCAGTTCGGATTCCGGAAAGGGAGATCGACGGTGGATGCAATTCGGACAGTGGTCGAGAGAGCTGAAAAGGCGTCCAAACAGAAGCGGAGAGGAGATCGATATTGCGCCGTCATAACGATCGACGTCAAGAATGCGTTCAACAGCGCCAGCTGGGAGGCCATCGCCGAAGCACTGCATAGAATGAGGGTCCCTGACTACCTGTGCAGGATCCTGAGGAGTTATTTCCAGAACCGGGTTCTGGTCTACGAGACAGACATGGGACAGAGATCGATTAGGATCACAGCGGGAGTTCCACAAGGCTCCATCCTTGGTCCAACGCTCTGGAACGGGATGTACAACGGCGTGCTAACGCTGAAACTGCCCAAAGGAGTTGAGATCGTTGGCTTTGCGGACGACGTCGTCTTGACGGTAACAGGCGAGACGCTGGAAGAGGTGGAAGTGTTGTCAACCGAGGCAATCGACATGATTGGTAACTGGATGAAAGGAGCGAAGCTGCAAATAGCCCACCACAAAACGGAAGTGTTATTGGTCAGTAACTGTAAAGCGGTACAGCGGGCGGAAATCACCGTCGGGGAGCACACCATAGCCTCGAAGCGTGTGTTAAAATACCTGGGAGTGATGATCGATGACCGGCTAAACTTCAACAGCCACGTCGAATATGCCTGTGAGAAGGCTTCGAAGGCCATCAACGCGATAGCTAGAATCATGCCGAACAACGCTGGTCCCAGCAGTAGCAAGAGGCGTCTTCTGGCCAGCGTGTCATCATCGATACTGAGATATGGAGGTCCAGCCTGGGTTCCAGCGCTGGAAACGAAGCAGAACCAAAGGAAACTGAGCAGTACGTTCCGGCTTATGGCCATGCGAGTCGTGAGTGCGTACAGAACCATCTCGTCGGAAGCAGTATGCGTTATCGCCGGTATGATCCCTATCGGCATCACCCTGGCGGAGGACAGTGAGTGCTACAGGCAGAGAGAAGCCGGAAGAGTACGGAAAGTTGTGAGAGTGGAGTCATTGGCTAAGTGGCAACAGGAGTGGAACACGACGGAGAACGGTAGATGGACACATAGACTAATACCGATTCTTTCGACCTGGGTGAACAGAAAACACGGAGAAGTCAATTTCCACCTAACGCAGTTCCTGTCTGGCCACGGCTGCTTCAGGAAATACCTGCATCGGTTCGGACACGCAGCGTCACCCCTCTGTCCGGAGTGTGGCAACGTCGATGAAACGCCGGAGCATGTGGTCTTTGACTGTCCAAGGTTCGAGGCAGTGCGAACGGAGATGCCCGTCCTTAACGTGGAGAATGTCGTCGATGAAATGTGTCGAGAGGAGGACTCTTGGAATGCCGTCAGCAGGGCAGTCACACAGATTATGTCAGAGCTGCAGCGTAAATGGAGAGAAGAGCAGCGATCTAGCAACGCCAGCTAGCGCTGAGAGTACGACAAGTGCATGAGCACAGCCACCCCCCGAAGTAGTCGCTTCACAGTGGTCCCGGGGGGATCCAGGCAGAGGAGAGAGTAAGGAATGGGTTTTAGTGGAGCTGCACTAGGCAACTAGTGGATACCACACCGTGCCACCTTCACTACAGGCCAGGCTTCTTGAAGCTTTCCTAAACCTTACTATAAAAAAAAAAAAAAAAAAAAAAAAAAAAACACACACACACATGAACGGTTCTATTTTTGGCGTATGAACAAAAAACCAAGATTAGTAACGGACACCCTGAGAAAAACTCATCACAAATTAAGCAATTTAGACATGCCCTCAGGAAACCCGGAATATCTCCGGTATCCGGTAATCATGGTCACTTCCATTGCTTCACCATAAAAGTTGATTAGTTTTCCAGTTGAATGCTTCTTGAAGATAAAAAATCGAACAATATTCAATGAAGTTACAACAGTCCAAAGTTGGAAAAAATTTTGCTAGTACCCTATACAGGGTGCGTGACGAATTTTTGCAGTAAATTTCAAATAGTAATTTCTCATGCTTGTGCATCATGATTTAGATATATTTGGCAGCACTGGATAGCTTATACTGTTAGGTGTAAGATTTAAACAAACAATGTTGAGTAAACGTAAAGATGTCGAAACAAGAGAGCAATCTGTCAGCCGTTGTCGCTTTGTTGCGCGCCGGAGTATGCATGAAAGAAATAATTCAGTCGGTAAATGTGTCTGAAAGAACAGTGTATAATATTAAAAAAGGCTTGGGAAAGTGATAAGACGGAGCACCTGCTCAAACTGCTAATAAAGCACAGAAATGGCTTACGGAAAATATTTCGTAAATTTGGGAGGAAGAAATTTGGCCCCCAAGCAGTCGCGATATCAATCCGTTGGATTATTTTGTATAAGGCGTCGTCCAACGGGATACCAATAGAACCCCTCACACCACACTTAAGTCGCTAAAAGCTAAAATCAAGGCAGTGATGACATCTATGGATCGAAACATTTTAAAACGTGCATACAGCAGTTTCCGGAAGCGTCTAACTACAGTCGTCGAAAGGGAAGGCAATTTTTTTGAATAAATTTACTTACAACTTCCATATGTTGCGAAAGAAAATAAATCGCACAAAATTCATTGCTGGAATAACTAACTGGTGTATCAAATATGCCATTTACTGCAAAAATTCGTCACGCACCCTGTATTTCTCACAACCCCTGTACAATGGTTGCTATGATGAGTTTTCACCGTTTGCTCTTCAGTTTTCAAAATGACGTCCAAGCAAGAGGAGCGGCGTGTAAAAATTTTGCTCTCACAGCAAGAGAATCCGACGTTCTCACACGTCAAGTTGGCAAAATTGCTGGATGTGGCCAAATCGACCGTGACACCACCAGCTATCCCCCAGTTCAGATCTGAAATACTTCGGAAATGTGACTCTCAGTCGCCTTCAACGGAAGCGCTTTATCCAGTACATATAGGACTGCATAGAACTCTAAAAGTTTCCACCCAGGTCACACAGATCACAAACTTAACCCAGTGATTCAAGAGCTACAAAAAACTGCCTAGTAGTTGTTAAACTTGCTCCGTCGGTATACCTTCGGTTGTTTTATATTTCCGCCATCCCCGGTATACAGTTAGGGTAGAGAACTACTTCGGCCTAATCGCCCATTTTGGGCCTATCGAGCAGAAAACTTCAAATAAATCCTTGATTTCAAGTTACCAAGTCAATTATGCGTTTGGTACGATACTTTAGTTAATAAGCTACCGAACGAAGTCAATGAGAACGCGTGGTATGAAGGTTTGCACCATAATTCCCAAAAACAAAAGAAGCGCTCCGACCGAATCAATTTTTATCTTCATCCGATAGGCCGATGTGAATTCATTGGCGTTTCAATGCGTTAGGCCGAGTTTAGAATCCGTAGACTTTTGTCAATATCTCAACGATTGGTTTCTTTTTATAAAATCTTACGGTACGTACGGAAAGGTAAATACATT
Organism: Ochlerotatus camptorhynchus; assembly: GCF_037179485.1. Lineage (NCBI taxonomy): Eukaryota > Metazoa > Arthropoda > Insecta > Diptera > Culicidae > Ochlerotatus > Ochlerotatus camptorhynchus. Next base: position 209,881 of record NW_027040630.1, on the reverse strand, counting down.
TGGAAGCCATGAGTAATAATATCATTCCGTTTGGTGCTAAGCTGCGCTAGATTAAGAACGACTAAGTGCGGGTTGTGCTTAATAGACCGGAAATGGGGTAGTTAACCCTACATCGTTTGAAAAAATTATGTAAATTTCTGCGAGATATTGCGCACATAAAACTAACGCTAGATTTGGCATAAATTTACGCGATATTTCGTGTAAATTTAAGCGCAATATCGCATAAATAAGCAATATTGTATGCAAGCTTGTAAGCGATTTCACTGTTTATGCCAAGTATAGCTCAACATTAAACGTACACACTAATCGAGTCAGTACGGTTTTACCGAGTTTTTGAATTGCAGAACTGTTCGGTAAAAGTTTAAAAATCTGTAGAAAATTTATTAATGAGAAAATTTGTTCTGAACTTGTACATACTTAGTTCTGTTAACCCCATTTAATGATAGAAAATAAAATTGATCGATTTCATTGATTCCTTACGGATAACGGTCATTTGAATTTTTACCGACTTTTTCAGCAATTCAAAAACCCAGTAAAAAAATACTGACTCCTGTAAAAAAATCTAAGTGTGTAGGGAGGTTTTACGCGATAGTTAAAATTTAGAATTTTTTTTTGGTTTACATTCCGGTACATATTAGGATCCATTTCCTTCCTTGATATTGTTTGCGTTTCCTTGTGAATTAATAATCGAAGGCAACGGGCGGGCGCCCACAGGGCACAGGCGAAACCGTTTTGATCGGTTTGGCCAGCTTCTAATTTCCATAGGCATAGCAATGTGTTTTCACTGAAGGTACACTTGAGAGCGCTCTCGAGTGTAGCTTCAGTGAAAACACAGAGTGTGACTCTACGAATATTTTGAATTTTGACAGGGAAATTTATATGACTAAACTATCTATGTTAAGATGTGTTTACTGAAAATTCAATTGGATTTAACGTAAGCATTCTATATTAAAAAGTAATTAAAAAGTCCCATAAGAGCGATCCATCACTGCATAGCATTACCCAGTGTAGTCGGTTTGTACGAGCAATTTACGATGATACAAGATCAGACTACATCAAAATTTTCTCCACAGGCGGAACAATTTGTTTTACGTTCAGTGAATTTTTGTCCCTACAGGGATTTGTATTGCGAACGAAGTAGGCTGTGCGTGTGATCGACCGTGACGTTTGTTTTCTCCGCGTAGGTTTTTTTTTCTATAATCGGTTGTTGATCTGGTCAACACCAGGCCCAGGATAAAATTTCTAGTTCCTCAGTGAGTTCACTAAGACAGTCCTGAGAGAGCTGCATCGCATTCTATCTAGTTCTAAGTCCCCGTTATTTGCCGCGGATAAGCTGTTGCGATCCAAAGTAGAACCTCCATGGAGCCCTTTACGTCCCACCATTCGTCTTATCGTTGAGTCGCAGCACTGAACCTGACTATTGGCCACGAAAAGGCTTACCAATGCACATCAAAAATCAACATCTTTATTTCAAACCGAGGGAAGACATTCCGTGCAAGCCCTACCACAAATCAGACTAGTTCATCTTGGTCTTCGTCAAGCCAACCGTCTACAATATGGACTTCTACATCCACACTACATCAAGCCTTTAGCACAAACAAACAGACATAACTCATAGAAAAAAATTCTTCAAAAAATATCGCCCAACGTATTTTGCAGGCACACTAGCAGCCTCTATCATGCACACTCCCAAGCACGGTTTTGCAACAGGAGCATCCCTCGTTCATGAAATTTTTTCACTAGGTACTTTTCCCTTGTTCTGTCAACGTGTCAGCTGTGTTGAATAAAAACAAAACAGATGGAAGTCAGTGATGTCGGTTCTACGAAATTTTCCGTAGATCTATAGAATTGATTGAATTTTGCAGAAATACGAATCCGTTGGAGAAATTCTCAGAAGCGCAATCCTTTTGAAGGATTTGTTTTGATTGTTTAGCGTGAGCAAACAATATGTATTCTGTATTCGTGTGATTAGTATGTGGTAAAGTAATTACTCAATTTTGTCGGCCCCTCCGCGCCTCAGACTTTTGTCATTAAATAATTTCATAAAATCTCCAGATACCCAAATGACAAAGCAGTACAGCCAAACGAATTAATGCTTAATGGAACTGCTTTTAAAACTAGTGAATATATTAAGTATTTAGGAGTTTGTCTGACAGCAACCCTAAACAGGAAATTAACCAATAGGCATAGATCTATAAACGCTTTGAAAACTTCAAGATTAGTAGTAGATTTTTGTACAACGTGTGCAGAGTTGATTACCCCTTAACTGTACTCTATTTGGTTTTGAGATGAGCCAACATTGATTTCACCGGCGGGCAACCCATCGACGCTAGACCTGTTCCTGACAAATACCGGCTTGTCCAAGCCAGTAGCTTTGAACGAACTCAGCTCCGACCACCAATCGGAGGTGGCTGAACTGGGCTACAACGTGACTCCTGCTCCAAGCCTGCGCAAGGACTACCATCGCGTAAACTGGGCCCAGTTTGGACGCGTTGTAGACAGGCACACCATCGACAACTCGCCGCTTGACGCCGTGGAGGACATCGACCGAGTGTTGGAGGGACTACACCAAGCCATAACCGTGGCTGACGAGGCGTGCATCCAATAGTTCCTGTAAGGGTAAGTTTATTGCCATTGATTCCCACACCAAACTCTTGATTTGCCTGAGAAATGTTCGTATGCCAGTTCCAAAGAACCGGAGATCTAGCGAAGAAACGTGAAATGGCCGATCTGAACAGGCAGATTGCTTCTAGAATGGTCTCCCTCCGGAACGAAATTTTCGGGTGGCACGTCCAGAATCTGGACGACCACTCCAGACTATTCTGGAACGTAGCCAAGGTCCTGAAAACTCATCCCAAACCCATTCCACCACTCAAAGATGAATATGATACGATCGGCTCATAATCACCCCGCAAGAGAAAGGAAATGCGATTGGTGAGCATATTTCCAAATCGCACTCGCTTGGCTCCAACATCCAAAGTCCGCTCGAAGAACAGGTTGAGCAATGCGTACTCAACCTTGATTCCTACCCTTGTGCTATCCCTCCGGAGGATAGAATCACAGTGGAACAGATTTGCTCAGCGCTGAAATGCACCAAAACCATGAAGGCCCCCGGGTTCGGCGAAATAATAAACCTAGTGTTGACAAATCTGGCTGGCAAATGACTGAGATAATGCGTACCACCGGTACTTCGCGTAGTCGCAAGTCGCAAGTGAAAGTGGTCCTTAGCCTCTTGCCCAGTAACTCCTATCCCTTCCTCCCCGCGGTGCCGGCTGGGGTACGAGCAACCTTAGGGAAGATCGGGTAACCAACCCCGGTGGGAACTTTGGTCGTATGCTGACAGGGCTTGTGGCTTACAATACCCGAGCGTCTGTTCGCCATGTTAGGGGCGGCTCAAACAGCGTCTGACTGGCATCCAGCGGAAGAATACAAAATGCTTCTCCCCGAAAGCTATACCCAAGATGGCAGTCCCATCACGGCGGATAGGAGACCTTATACCAACCACCTACTGTCTCTAAAACCTTCAAATTGTTACAGAAATCTATAGTGAAAGATTATGAACTGATTCAATGGCAACGACTTTTAGCGCTAAACAACGGACAAGAAACATGGAATGTACTGACGCTAGCCCAACAGGGTAAACTGACACAACTCGCCAGTGAGGCCCGCTGTATGAAGCTAGAAATCATGGGACTTAGTGAAGTTCGCTGGCCGAATTTTGGAGAACACAAGCTGCCTTCGAGACAGGTACTTTTATATTCTGGTATGCGAGGTGAAAACGCTCCGCGACATCGTTGCACAGGCTGCGCTCATCAAGTGGGAACCTATCAATGAGAGAATAATCGTTGCCAGATTCAGAACACGGGTCTGAAACCTTACAATAATCCAATGTTATGCGCCAACCGATGCTGCCGAATTGCAGGACAAAGAGAACTTTTACAGTCAAATGAATGCTGTCGTGGATAAGACTCCAAGAGGTGATATCAAGATCTACACAGGCGACTTCAATGCGAAGATTGGGAACATTATGGGACGCCATGGTCACGGAAATATGAGCGAGAACGGCGAGCTGCTTGCAGAGTTTTGTGGCAACAACGACATGGTGATCGGGGATTCGCTCTTCCCCCATCGCCCAGTGCATAAAGTCACATGAGTCTCCCGTGATTGATATACAGAGAACCAAATCGACCACATCTGCATCAGCCGAAAATGGTTACGGAGCCTTCTTGATGTTCGGAATAAACGCAACGCTGACATCGCGTCTGACCATCATCTCCTGGTCGGTGAGATCCGCCAACGCATTGCGCGGGTTTGACGGCGGGAGGAGAGCCTCTAGCGGCTATTCAACACACGCCACTGGAAGACCCAGCAGTGAAGAGGTCGTTTGTCGAAGAACTCGAGGCTCGCACAGCTAATATCGAGGCCCGTCAGCGGTATTCGGCTCTAGAGAGGGAAGTTAAGCGTTCCTGTATACGGCACAAGCTAGCGTGGGGGGACTCCCTGGCTGATGAAGGGGAGAAAGCCGCAGCAACTGGCAATATCAGCCTCCTCTATGATGTTTCACGACGCCTTAGCGGGGCAAGGATGAACCCAAGGATGCCTGTGAAAGACGCGACTGGACAGTTGCTCACCGACCCCACTTGAACAACTTCTCGAAGTTTCAACGGTCAACCAATCATCAACATCTCGGCATGATCCGCCAAGGGTGAGGCGCGTTACTCGCGTCAACCCTGAAGCTGCATCATTGCAGGAGATAGAAGCAGCCATCCGAAGTATGAAATCCAACAAAGCCCCGGGGTCGATTGCATATCAGCAGAGATGCTCAAAGCTGACCCCATGCTATCATCACAAATGTTGCATTCGTCAATATCTGGGACACCGCGACTTTTCCGGCCGACTGGATGCAGGGCGTCTTGGTAAAAGTCCCCAAGAAGGGGGATCCAACTGTATGCGACAACTGGCGAGGCATCATGTTACTGTGTATTGTTCTAAAAGTTCTGTGCAAAGTTATCCTAAATTGGATACAGGAGAAGATTGACGCGACTCTCCGACGGCAGCAGGCAGGATTCCGTGCTGGAAGATCCTGTGTGGACCATATTGTCACGCTCCGCATCATCTTGGAGCAGGTCAACGGTTGTGAGGCAAGGATGTATATTATCACCGCTACTGTTCCTCATCGTAATCGACGAGATCATGGTTGGAGCCGTTGACCATGTACCGAACCGTGGGTTGCTGTGGCAGCCTATTACCATGGAGCATCTCAACGACTTCGATTTGGCTGATGATGTTGCGTTATTAGCACAACGGCGCTCTGACATGCAGAGTAAGCTCGACGACCTTGTGGAACGCTCCTCTGAAGCAGGTCTAACTATCAACGTCAACAAGACCAAATCGTTGGATGTCAACACGGAAAACCGTTCGAATTTCACGGTAGCTGGGCAGGCAGTGGAGAAATTCGAAAGCTTCCAATATCTTGGCATCCAGGTAGCGTCGGACGGCGGCAACAAGAGCGACAAAGGTGCACGAATTAAGAAGGCGAGGGCTGCTTTTGCCAGTTTGCGAAATGTATGGAGAGTGAATCAGATCAGTCGACGCACCAAAATCCGAATTTTTAACTCGAACGTGAAGTCTGTGCTGTTATACGCCAATGAAACATGGTGTGTATCCGCGGAGAACACTCAGAAGCTGCAGGTGTTTATCAACCGATGCCTGCGGGACATAATTCGTGCCAGGTTGCCCACAATTGGATCTCAAATTAAGAGCTTCGTCGTTTGTGCCATCACAAGCCGATAGAGACAGAAATTCGTGAACGGAAGTGGAGATGGGTCGGCCACACACTAATCTGCTCGGCCACACACTGAAATCTGCAAGCAAGCACTGGACTGGAATCTAGCAGGACATCGCAGCAGAGGCAGACCCAGGGGCTCGTGACGGCAGAGCCTAAACAGTGAAATTAAGAACGTTGACCGATATTTGACTTGGGCACAGGTCAAGGCCAAAGCTAGTAATCGCCCAGGATGGAAAGGCCCTTTGCACCTCTGGAGGTGCGCAGGATCGTTAAGTAAGTTGACAAATCTCAGTAGAAGCCTCATAGTAGAAGCCCCAATGAATGTGTAAACAATATTGAAATGTTAGGTTGCACTTCATTTCGTTTCTTAAGAAATATTTGCACTGCTATGACTATAAAAAATCGCCTTTATTCGAAAATCACTTCGGAGCTTCCTCTAAATCGCGTGTTTCAGAGTAGCCGCCATACAAAAGCCTTTTAACATCCTCCTTGGCTATCATTTGGAGGGTGAGCCCGCAGGTTTGGGCCACCCGATTGCACAGTATTATCGTGCTACGAGGTTAGGCAATTTTATGGGATTCATATTTAAATTTGCCTCAGTATTATGGCTCTATAGTTAGATACCGACCTGGCGAGTTGTGAAGAGTTGACTCTCAAATAAAAACTGTTATGGGAAAAATACGCCAGCCGGCCCAGAGCTGAGTCCAGCAATTATTTTCGCTCATTCTTGCTGGTTGGATTAGTGTCCTTTCTGTACGAAACAACTACATGAGAAAAACTAACGGGACATCATGAAAAATGGAAACCATTTCTCGAAGTCCTTTCCAAATGCCACCACAACGACAAACCTTCCGGTGGACGCAGCTTCAGTCGCATTTTTTCCCAAGTAAAAGTTTTGAGGTTTGTTTTTCGGGATCCTTTGTCCGTTCTGTTTTTCTTGCTGTCCCACAATTCGGTTCGTGGTTAATGTCACACATTACTGTTTCAAGAATGCTCGGAAAAAATAACACAGATTCTGTCCGTGTCCAGGCGCAAAAAAAAACGGGGTGGACAAAATTAATTACCAACCCGTAGCAGGTGGTACTTGTGACGGATGTTTTTCGCTTCTTACGCCGTGCTTTTGGTTTCACGGTTCAGGAAACAGAAGACGTGAGATTCAAAATGCACTTGCTGTTTTCAAAACATTGAATCAATTTTTTCAATTATGTTGAAGCTTGTATAGTAGAAAACCCTGAACAACAAAATTCTGTTTGGAGGGTGACAATTATTCCGGTAAATCCATTTTCAATTGCTAAGACATCATCGAACCTTCTGTACATCTATTCTCCAAATGAGAACTAAGTTCTCAGCTACAACATATGCCACTTGCAGGCGCATTCTCTCAACATGTTTCAGGCACTTGTTTCGACTTGTTCCTAAACTCCATAACTAATGCGACCATCGAACCCCTTCGAAGCATCAAATTTCCCGGCAAATGACAAATTGACTAATGAGGCATAATTTCCATTCCACTTCGATTCAAACATCCTAGGTATTTTTTGATTTCGCTTTTACAAAAGTTACTGTGGGATCAAAGTTAAATGAAGGAATTTGCATGCCAAAAGAAATTTCGTCCCTAATGTCAATGTAGCAATATAAGCGAATTTTATTGATATGCGTCTTTCATCAAACAACAGCGTTCAGTGCGTGAATCTAATATTAACATAAGTCCCAAAATAAGGAAGCCATTACCCGGAAATTTCCCTGACTCGTTCCCAAGCCAACACAACGTGCCTAAGTTTCCAATGTTTTAAAAAACCAATGGCTCCGATGAAAATAACATCAATATGGCACTTCTTGGAAATGGCTTTTTTCAACATGCTGTTCCGTACCCGGAAAGAATGCCATCAACATGACAAACATTCAGAAGCAACAGGTGTTTTGACGTAGGACTACGTTTGTGATTTCTATATGGGAGTAAACTTTGATAAAACCGAACATGAAACATGTAACCAAATTATGAAAGATTTTGAACGTCAATTACTCAGCTGCCCCTGGACCAATTTAAATAATTTTATCACCAATCGATCAGAAATATTTCTATGCATCTGCCAAATTTAAGACTTTATCATTTTTCAAAATGTCAGTTTTGAAAATTGCACGAATATCCATCTGTTCGCCTGCGAAAAGCGATTTCCCTAACACAGATTTCAAAGTTGAATTACATCCGGTATCATGGTTAATTCAATCACCGCGTGGTGAGTGGTGGTGTTCTCCAGTACACAACGAAAGACTCTCCGCCAGCAGCTAGCTACCAAGCCTGGCCTCAACCGCCGATCGGATTCATTTCTAATCACCGTGTGTGGTGGTGTCCGGTCGCCAATGCTTATGATCTTTCTACTGAGCTTGTAACTCGTGGCCGGGATTTCAATTCCACTGCAGTAATGGTAGATAACTCCTTTACGCTATAGTTGAAGATGCTAATTTCAAATAACAGACTGTAGTGGTAATTTTTATACGATAGATGGAGTAGATGAAAGCATAGAGTTGATAGTTCCGTTAGAGTACGGCAGTGTGAAGATTGTATATAGATATTAGACAAGCGAGCTTGGACAACTTTTAAGGAAGGTACAAATCGGTTTTTTTTTTCTTTTCATCTCTCTTTACCAAACTCTCCCTTTGGAGAGGGATGGTGAGGGGTGTCCCCAAAGGGGGAGTTTGGTAAAGAGAGATGAAAAAAAAACCGATTTGTACCTTCCTTAAAAGTTTTCCTAGCTCGCTTGTCTAATATATATATACAATCTTCACACTGCCGTACTCTAACGGAACTATCAACTCTATGCTTTCATCTACTCCATCTATCGTATAAAAATTACCACTACAGTCTGTTATTTGAAATTAGCATCTTCAACTATGTAAATCGTTGACTTCACGTAGAAGTAATACTAAAAACATATAGTCAAAGTCCTTTACGCTGTCAACCCAACCAGTGTCACGTGACAACATCCTCTGTTATCCGAATTCGGACAAAGTACACCCTCAAATTCATTTGACACCACCAGGACGCACTGTATACAGCACTTTGAAAGCCCCTGAGCCACTCGACCCAGTCGTGTTTGATGCTGTTTCCAGTCATCGGAGCCGTCCTGGTCCTGCGGTTGATATCGGTGAAGGGGTCTTCCAGCCTGTGTTGCCAGGCAACTATTCTACACATCAAAACATTTCTATGCCTGACATACATTCGCGTTGCAGTTTACCTGAGCGGAATGGTGCATCTTCTGGTCTCACCGCACCCAACGTCGCCGTCATCTGAGCTACACCTGTACTACCAAAATGTTCGTGGCCTCAGGACTAAAATTGATCAAGCTTTTCTTGCAACCGCCGAATTGGATTACGACGTGTACGTGTTCACAGAGACTTGGATGGACGATCGTATACAATCTTGCCAGCTATTCAGCAACGACTACTGCGTCTATCGCGTTGACCGTTGCGCCTCCAACAGCTTGCGTCGACGTGGCGGAGACGTAGGGTAGGATGGTGCAAAACGCACCGTTTAAGCAAAATCGTCAATTGCTGGCGTATGGAAGCTAAAATCAAGAAGAAAGTAATGGTGTTTGGTTCATTACCATGTTTTCTACGAAGATCAAGTGATTTCGAACTACAGAACGATGCATTTTCATGATTTTCAAGGTATTTTATAAATTGGTTCCAATATGATAGCGGGGCAAAACGCCTGATTCATGGTGATCTGACGCCTGATGATTATTCCTTTATGTTACATCAGAAATAAGGTCGCAATAGAGTGTTAAACTGTGATTAATTAAGTAAAACATCTAAAAAATATACGAAAAGTGAATTAGTTCAATTTTTGCGATATATGCTGTTAAAAGCTTAATTTAAAGTCGACGATTTTAACAAGTGTATCATATTTTGCACAAAATGCTATTTTTTAAGGGAATCAGTAGGTCAATATATGATTTTATGATCAAGAATCATTTGCGAAACCTCCAGTTGAAAACAAACACAATCCGTTACCCGGAAAATGCATCTGAGGAAAAGTTATCGCTGTTTTTCTATAAGTGGGCATTTTACCCCAGGGGTGCATTATGGGCTGTTCTCCCTTACTAATAGCCGTGAAGCGAAAGTACGCTTCTTCAGTTGTCCAGCAACATTGAGCAGCTGTGGGTGAAAGTCGCTGTCGAACCACTACCGTTCCGATTCAAATTTCGGACACTTTCATTTTTAATTAAATATTACATCCAGTTAGAAACAAAGTAATAATGTTAGATGATCGTGGAGGGCACTAGTCAAAAAAATTTAAAATTTACAAGACATGTGGATCATATTCGACCGAGATAATCAACTTTTAAAAGTGTCCGAAATTCGAGTTTAAGTGTCCGAAATTTGAATCGGCACGGTACCTCTGTTTGTTGGTGCACGGTACATGCCGCCAGATAAAAGTCAGAACCAGAATTTTGTTCAGCTTCATGTAAATGCCATCTTTGAAGCAAACAGACGGCATATCGATATGGGTGAACTCGTTTTGTTAGGTGATTTCAATCAACCTCGTCTGTTCTGGAAAAGTTCGAGCAGTGGATACGCCTTCGCTGATCCGATACTGTCACAGACTTCAATGGCCAGTCAAGACGGAGACAAGATGATCTTCGGCGAAACCCGAAACGGTTTTGGAGCTTTGTAAATTCAAAACGTAATGAGAGCGGATTGCCGACTACGATGCACTTAGGAGATGTTCATGCTCTTTCTGCAGAAGCAAAGTGCGAGCTTTTCTCTCTAAAATTTGCTAGCGTGTTTGAGAATCGTATGCCAACTGTGGAGGAAATAGTTGTAGCTGTTGAGCTGGTACCACGAAACGCAGTGGATCTTGATGTATTCAACATCAACACAACGACGGTTGAATCAGCTCTACAGAAACTCAAGCAGTCTTATCAACTTGGCCCGGATGGCATTCCTTCGTGTGTATTCAAAAAGTGTAGTGAACTTTTGGTTGCTTCTCTTCAAGTAATTTTCAACCAATCATTGCAGCAACAGTGGTTTCCTTCTGCTTGGGAGACCTCCCATATGCTTCCAGTGCACAAGAAAGGTGATAGGGTTACGGTATGTAATGTGGGTCTAGTCCTTTCATTCGGCCTATCACGCAAATAAATAATTAATTAAGGAATATTACACAAAAAATAAGGAAAATATTGATCACTGATGATTGATAAATGTGTACCACACACAAATCAATTTATATCACAACATTTCAATACATTTTCAGCTCTCGTAAGTAATAAAACTGGTTGAGAATATCACTCTGTTCGGAGTTTTTAGCCGCCATGACTTCTAAGGTTAAGATGGGAAGGTTGCACTGACGATCATCAAATGGCCTGATTATGGCATTTATTGAATGGAATTACCTGATAATACACACTAGACGTAAAACTCACAGTTACTGTTTGAATATTTTATGTTTATTTTAATTGTTTAACAACGTTTTCACAAGTAAATCATGGACCCAACTTTAGGGACACATTTCTTTTCTATGTTCCTAACTTTGGCCCATGAAATTCATTTGACAGCATATAGCAATAAGAGTAACGTCAACAATGTGGTTTGCATTTGGATGATAAGGAACGAACAGGAAGGGAGATTTTTTCTGCCAAATCTGTATAATGAACATCACAATGTTTTGATTTAGATATTCTGCGGTCGAAAGACGATAAGCGAAATTTTTAATTTTTAATTTTTAACTTGAGTGATTTAATGTAGTTTTCGTAAAATTTTCTCTAAGAAATGTTTTGAGGAATGAAGAGTATTAAGTTAACAGTGATAGTGATAAAAAAAAATACATAAGAAAACGTTACCAAGAGCGTTTTTTTTGAGAATCAAACAGGATAGGACGAAGTTGCATCCATAAATAGACCCAATTTGGGGACAATAGACCGATATTACATACATTTCCCTGGTGAGTTTTTGTCTTAAAAAAAGTAAGTTTTTCAACTTTTTGCGGTTCCTGATAGCAAACGACATGATAAGCATATCTAAGCATACCATTTAGCAGTAGAATATCGTTTGCAGGTAAATTAATTGATGAGTTATGATTAAAAACGTAATCTATGGCTGCATATTAGACCGAGGTTAGGGACGTATACCCTAAGTCAGATATTTCTAACTAAGGTGGGATAACTTCGTTATCAGCTGGATCTAAGTGCCTCAAAATCATCGTCAATGAAGTACTGTTCAGCTCTTGCAGGAACTACATCAGTGCCTCTCAACACGGATTCTACCCAAACGATCAATGGACAGCAATCTGTATGAATTTATCTGCTTTTGACACCGTAAACCACGATATTCTTCTTGCCAAGCTACTTCGACTAGGCGTTTCCAGCAGAGTATGTATGAGCAACAGGCAACTCGTTGTTAAAATTGGATCAACAGTGTCTGCTCCGTTTACTCCGTGCTTTGGTGTGCCTCAAGGTAGCAACCTTGGTCCATTGTTATTCGTATTATTTTTCAATGACGTGACGATCCTTTTAGCAAATGGGGGACTGCTGATTTATGCAGACGATTTGAAAATTTATCTCGTAGTACGAAATTAAGCCGATTGCAGGCAACTTCAAGAGTTACTGGATCGATTCGCTCGTTGGTACAACTCCAGCTTCCTCAAAGTGAGTGTATCTAAGTGTTGCATCATCTCGTATCGGCGGTGCAAAAAGCCTATTCTGTACAACTACACGATCGATGGACAGGAACTTGAGCGCGTTGATAAAGTGAAGGATCTTGGAGTGTTGAGGGATCACCAACTCACTTTCAAGAAGCATTATTCAGCTGTTGTTGACAAAGCCAACCGTCAATTAGGATTAATTCTAAAAATCGCGCAAGACTTCAATGGTCCACTTTGTTTGCGTGCTCTTTATTGCTCTCTAGTTAGATCAATACTAGAATTTGCATCGGTTGTTTGGTCACCGTATGAAGCTGTGTGGATCTCCAAGACAGGGGTTGAAACAGTTGACGTTTTTTACTACACTCGCTTCGCTGGTGAAACTGATGCCCCCGACCTGCTTGCGATGTTGAACTTTCGTGTGACGAGCAGATCTATTCGGAATACAACGCTACTGCAACCAAGTTTTCACCGAACCATGTTTGGGAACAACAAACCAATCTCAGTGTGTATTCGTGCGTTTACGGCTGTTGAGGAGTTTTTCGAGTTCAATGAACCAACCAAACGTTTTGCAAATCGGATTAGGTCTGTGTTAAGTTATATTTTTATGTCTGCCAATAAAATAATCACTTTAAGGTTTTGGATTTCCCACTTGTAAATAAGTAGAACAACTGGAATAAATGCCTCCGCTTACGACTGCGGCTCAAGCTCAAATGACTCATATTTTATTTGGCCTCTGAGAAGAGAGTCTTCTAGTACTTAATAATTTAATTTTTGCTAACTCTAAATTAAAACTGCCAGGATGTTAAAAAGTTAAGAATTCAGTGAGATTCTTGAGCATCCTCCACCCACCCCATTCCAAGTGCAGTCTGTTTATTTGCCGCTGGACAGAGATTGTCTTGTTTTAAAAACTTATTTAATCGCAACATCGAAACAACCCATCTCCAGAAGCAATAAAAAGTGTTTCCTTTTACAACCGAGAATAAAATCAATTTCCCATTAAATTCAAGTCCAAGAAAAACAATCAGCGAACTTTGTCCCTTCCCGAACGCAAAAAGTTGTTGCCTTTAGTGGCAGTTTAAGTTGCTTCCATCGGGTTTTTTTTTTCTCCCCGGACGATCAGACCGACTCAATTTCATCAACAATAGATTTGCTGAAAAGTGAGTTGAATATTTCCGGCATCAAGGTTGCAAATACTCATTTCAGCTAAAACGTGTTTTTTTTTTTTCTTTATTATGAAATAATTAGATGCTATGATCATATTTTGAATTGGTAAGATACAATAAGAGGTTGCAAAGAATGTGTTTGACATATTAAACCTGTTTATTTCACTTCATGAGAGTCACACACATGTGACTCATAGAGGGCAAAATCTACAGGTTTTATATTACAAATGCATACTTTGTAACCTCTTCTTGTAAATTACAAGTAAAACATGTCATCATACCATCTTTTGGTTTTATTATTTCGAAAAACATTATTTTAGCTGAAATGAGTATTTGCAACCTTGCCCGGCATTTCCAGAAAATCAAACTCCTCGAATATGAGGAAAACCGATAGAGGTTTCACTCAGTCTATTAGTATCATCCTAAACTGAGTAAATTTTTCGTGGATTTTCCTCATATTAAAGAAGTCATTCCTCGATCGGTGAGCACTGGCGGTTGGAGTGGCGTTGTGTAGAGTGTGCGCCCGTGGTGGTGATTGAGTTTGGTGCGACTGATATGGTTAACGTTGTGAAAGATGGTGTTGGAAAAGACGGGAGTGGAGCATACATTTTTTGTAAACCGTATTATAAGTACGATTTCGAAGCAGGGAAGAAATTTTAAAATGGAGTACTATGCCCGTGCTACATGATCAAGAGAGAAGAATATGTGAAAATAGTAGTGTGCGAATTTCGCAAGTGATAGTATGACATGTACATTCGAAGGGGTATTTGTGCATAGCAGTGCACTGACATCGGAGAAAAGAACGTGTGTCGGATATAGGACAGAAAAAGTGAAGCTGAGAAACGATAGATTTTTATACTGTATACCCTAGAAGATGGAAGAAGAAAGGAAGAGTTTAAAGTGGTGTGAAATGGTAACTTCCTGCTTGTGACGGGTTTTTTTCGTGTGTGGAAGCACGATTTGGATTGCAGTGGTAGTCTCGAGGAAGTGTGGAAGTGGGTTTTTTTTTTGTTTACGAGTGGTGGTGCCGCTTCATACTGCGTACACGAAGTTTGTGACGAGTGGAGTGGTTTTTAAGTTCGAAAATGCTTCAGAAGAATACGGCACTACACTGACACTGCCGTACAGCTGCAGACAGGTTGAGTTTCCGGCATAATGCGGTTTAAGGGTGAAAGGAGAGTAACATTTGTACAGATAAGTCAAATTTCAATTATTACTATTTATTCCTTGGGTGTTATTACGAGTGTCATGGTGACCTTTGTCGCTGGTGAGGTGAGGGGGGTCACGTCTTGTTGACGTCATCCTCCGTTTGATTTGGACAGAGTCACGTCATGACGACGTGACTTTTCTCGCTTCACTGGTGACGGGGGTCACTTCGACTCTCGGAATAACCCACTTGCATTGAATTTTCTCTATTTAGTCTTCCAAGATTCCTTTTCGATCCACCCTACTTAATTACATCTTCACAGCTTTCAGCAGTATGCGTGTGAGTGTGAAAGAAATGGCTGAGAAAATGTGTTTGTGGTTGTAGAGTTCTCCAGATGCACAAAAGTGTTACAACTACACTTCACTGCAATGATAGTAGTTGTGATGTCACGATACCTTTGTGTTTATTCATCTTCTTCATTTTTATAATTGGATTTTGATGTTTGTGAAATTGCGCTTGGAGATCTCTATATGGGTCGATGAATGAGATCGACAATAGCGAATACGTTTATTATCGGGGTTGGAACTGGTTCCAACATGCGAAACCGAACTTTTTGTCAGTGCGAACCTCAACCTGAGCTAGGTTTTATAAACAAATGAGCAAACTGACGTTTGTCAGAAAACAAGCAGACCCAATCTGGATACCCGATCCAGGTTGGAACTGAATAATAAACGAATTCGCTATAAGACAGTTTTATAGTTTCTTGTCATAGGAGGCGGCATGGTTGCAGTTAGAGGTATGCGCTGATTTAAAAATGGTCGATGATGGTGTGTGGAGTAATTTTTCTCAACGGGAAAGGTGTCATCGCTATACCGTTTTTTTTCACCCGTTAATTTATTTTTATAATTTATTCTCAAACATTTATAGAGTATCAAAAGACGGAAAAATATATTTAAATAGAATACTTTTACCCTTTTATGCATATCACACTGCATATGCTTTTATTTTACAGCTGATAATAATTAGAAGAGGAGAGCAGAGTTTCAAAGGAATCATCATTGACTACGACATGAGTTAGTTCTTTTGTAGTTGTTTGTAGTTTTCGACATTTGAAGATTTGTTATTGATGGCGGCGTGGCACCTTATATCGGCTCGGTTATACTTCACTAATCTCTACTTTATTATTGCAGTGTACATGCTATTAAAATATATATGTTTATATACCCTTCATAATTCTATAACATAGTGAACTCTCTACAAATCGATATTGAGCTATAAAACAACATTCCCATACAGAATAGCAACCACAGAAGCCAAGAAATTCATTTTTATTATGGTTCAATAACTTGATATCGTATTAGTTGAGGAGAGTTGACTGTGTATAAAATATGATTGCACTGCATTATGTGACTCTAAATTCATACACATTATACAACATTTTACCTTATTTTAGTATATTACATGACATTGCATGTTAATTTCTAATATTATATTTATAAATACGCTGCGTATTTTTCATATTTATTATCATTATATTATCATTTTTAACGTTTCCTCAATAATATAGCGAGACAACACCAAAGATTCGGCTTTTAGAGAAGGCTGAGCCATCAATCGCACTCTTCGAGAAATTACTTATTCTTTTACTATTAGTTTAATATTTAAAAGTTACATCCATCTGCCATTGTGAGCTGACGAGACAGATAGCTGCATCTTATCATATGTACAATAATTATTATTTTCATTGCAGATTATCAACTATTTTATCCATAAAATGTATTTTCAAAGTTTCATATTTTAGTGTTCTGATGTATTTAATTTTCTCCATTACATATTTATAATTACATCATACAAATAAATACTGGGTTGGAAGGGAGCATCAGGGTATCATTTGACCTGGAACTGGACGATGGAGTGGTATGACAACCAGAGTCTAGGAGGGAATAAACACTATCACTTTCTTTATCCTACCGATTCGATTGTGGTGGTGTGAATTCTATTCCAACGGTTTCAGTGAAATTGACGCACCTTTCTTAACAACCTTCCTGTAGGAAGCCTAATAAGTATTGCGAATTGCAGTATTGGATTTGTTGGATCGTATCGTTGGAAGAAGATTCTTAAATTCCCGTGGATTTTGCGTAAGAGCTCTTCTTCGTTATATTATTTTACAACCTGTAATGTTTCTGGTGCGCGCTAGGCGTTGATTTACCAAAATGTTGCTTGTCCATTTTATTGTTCATTGTATTGTAATTCTATTGTATTGTATTACTCATCGAAATTAAAATTAAGCAGATGAAGCAGAGGAAGCACAACAATACTTAACATTATACGCATATAATTATTATACAGGTACCCTTTTTAGACTAGATGCTACCAATGACCAATGATTTATAAATAGCAAAACTTGTTTATTTTTTTATATTTTATATTTCACTACATATCTGGCATAACATTTGATAATGGCACCTTTCCGAAAGTGGTTTGCGTGAGCGTACTTTGGTTCGCGTGTATTATATGTATATAATTATTAAGCAGGTTATTTCTCGTCATGTTAGTTATTCATCACAATTTTGAACATTATTGTTAGTATCATTCGAGCAAAGTATATTTAATTGCTTAATATATCCTATACATTTCAGTATTGCATCCACCTGCCATTGTGAGCTGAGGAGGTATAGAGCAGCATCTTATTATATGTAAAATACTTCTTCATTGCAGTTGCAACTATATTATCCATATAAATGTATTTCATTATGTCACATTTTAATGTTCTGATAAATTTCATTTCTCCATTGCAAATATTTTCATTATATAAATAAATACTGGGTTGGGAGGGAGCATCAGGGTATCATTCAAACTGAAACTGGACGATGGTATGATTGACAGCCGGAGTCTAGGAGGGAATAAACACTATCATTTTCTTTATCCTACCGATTCGATTGTGGTGGTGTGAATTCTACTCCAACAGTTTCAGGGCGATTGACGCGCCCTTCTTAACAAACCATCCTGTAGGAAGCTTAATAAGTACTGCGAATTGCGTTATTCGATTTGTTGGATCGTATCGTTGGAAGGAGATTCTTAAATTCCCGTGGATTTCGCGTAAGTGTCTCTGCTTACGGGTCCGCCCTTCCGTTTTTGGCCCTTCATACAGCGATATTGTGAATTCAGATCGGTAGCTCAAATTGATCTTGCTATTAAGTGGAGCTGCATACAAGACAAGTCTTGAAGGGATGGTGGCTACCTTACATACATATTAAAGAAGTCATTCCTCGAAAAGCTCGGAAATTTAACTTACTTTTGAGTAAATTGACTTTTGACGATATTGAGACCTTCTGATCGTCCGAGTGTCATAGAAGACAAAAGGAAAAGACGCGCGAGAAAGGAAACCTACAAGTAGGACGATTTAGGGGACCAATGCACCCCGGGCAAAACACCCGATGTGATTTTTCATATCTAAATTTTTGAGCATGAGCATGATTGACCGCCCACGGTTGCTACTCTGTTATTGCCACACCAGCTGTAATTACACATTGAACCAATAAACGATGCTTGGGACTAGCAATCATCCTCAATGTGTAAAAACTGGTTATCTCAAATTAGGCAATACCAGCGCCAGCCGCGCCTAAACGCAGGTCAAGAAAGGAATGGGTGGGAATGTGTTGACGTGAAACTCGCTTTGATGGAAGCCGGGGGTGTTGGGTTGGGTTTGTAGCTGGGTTCGTATTGGTAAACGATAAGCTGATTTCCTTCTTCTTCTTCTTCTTCTCTTTCGCATTTCAAGCTTATTGCATATCGCATATTAGCTTATTGCGTGCTCTCAACTTAGTGTTCTACTAGATGCACTTCCACAGTTATTAATTGAGAGCTTTCGATGCCTGTACCATTTTTGCATTGGTATAATTGTGTGGCAAGTCCAATCATACGTCTATGCCCAGGGAAGTCGAGAAATTTTCCAACCCAAAAAATTCCTAGACCGGACCGGGAATTGAACCCAGCCACCTCCAGCATGGTCTTGCTTTGTAGCTGCGCCTTTACCGACTGAGCTAAGGGAGGCCCCAAGCTGATGTCCTAACGATCATATAACACGAAGAAGCTTGGGATTGACCCCATGGTTTTCTTCTCAGTAAGCAAAAACGTTTGCCACTAGGGAAACGAGCTCCTTTTAAATCATCGAGTTGCTGTTATTACCTTGTAGTCATGTTAACAAATAGAACCATTGTAGAATTTTGAATGTGGATGGACTTGATATAAGACTCATGATGTTCTGCTCAGTAAGCAAAAAAGGTTGCTCTAAGGCCACCAAACCCCTCATATCACATTATATCGTTACTAAAGTTGTTATAACTATTCAAACCCGGAACCGACGACAACGAAAAGTTTTACAAAATACACGATTAACAAGCGATCTTACCATACATTTTTAATATGAAAGGACCTGGGACCGCATTTTTCTGCTCAGTCAGTAAGCAACTGCAACCGACGATCTTTCAAATCCGAAAACTAAAAGCTACGAAAGAGTACTTAGGCCTTCATTAAGTTCCACTTTCACGCGACGTTCAATGTTTCGATTTGCTCTTTACGCATTGTTCAGGCTATCATAACAAGCTATGACTGACGTGACGATTGTTTAAGAATTTCGAAAATTACGTTCTCGAATTTCACTTCGTATGTAATGAACAACAGAAATGCGCGATAATTCATATAGTTTCAGCGGTTGACAGGTAATTTTAAATATACTAACGGTACTGCCTACGGCGACTTCGACAGCGAATACGAGGATGACAACAGCGAATTTGTAACTCCACTTGAGCTTAATGCCTGCTTGAATGGTTTATTGGGTCAAGTTGGGACATATCAGCGGGAAAAGTTCCTCCGGGACAATTGGCGCCGTTAGTCTGTTTGGAATACATTCTGGACCTTCTCACCCGCATTTGGATTGTTTGCCTAACTGACGACGTCGACTTATTCCGTGGTGATGAAAAATTGTAACGGAGCAAATACTCAAAGACACACAAACGTGTTCCATTGCAACGTCTGATCTCCAGCGCCGAAAGGTGATTAATTTTAAAGTACAATGGAGCAGTTTTATGCCGCGTGAGAGTTACGACGAACGTGAACCCATTACGCGTGAAACATCAGCCAAATTATGTTTCGCTCCTGGGTTAGGATGCCATTATTGTGGATATACCACTTTGTCGAAGATAGACTGGCTGGCTAATGTAAATACACTGTGCTGGGGCAAAAGTCCCATTTACACTAATATTGCATGAGCTTGAACGAGTACGTGGGAGGCGTTGCGACGGCAATGATCGAGATTATGTTCCTGTTTTGGATCATGAATGTATGCATATCCTCGGGGCTCGTTGTGGCACCAGCGAAAGGTAATAAATATCCAGTGGCACGGTGCCCGCGCCTCCTCGGGAAAGACGACATGAATCACAAATTCATGAGATAGGATTGCCTGCCTGAACTTTACCACCCGGAAAAAGGGAAATGGCACTTCCTGGGTGTCAGCGTTTTTCAATGAATGTCAACTCTATCTAAACACAAATTTCCACCCGAAAACAGCAGGTGTCAAAATATTCGAAACCATCCATTTATCTCAAAGGCAAAAGAATGCTGAAATTAATGCACTTCGGAGATCGAATCTCATTCCTGGCAAAGTCCGGAAAATACAAAGACGATCTCAGGACACACGTGACTAATGGCTGTGCTCCGTCATGGTTTATTGCCACACGGTTCGCATAAATTTGAGCGATGGTGGCGAGATAGTTTTTTATGATAATGAGCGAATGACCTGCTTGATGGACGAAATGAGCACATTTATCACCTTCATGTTTGGATCTTTTGGGTGGCGCCTGTTAGGGATAAGGAAAATGATTTGCTCTGCTAGCATCCGGGGCAGGATTTTGTTCGTAGCTTAGCTTGTTTGGAATAAATCTTGTTTCATTAGTTTTGGCTGATCCTGGCTGGGAGCGGACATTTTCCATTTCAATTAAATGCAATTGCTGTGGGATGAGCTTTGCATTTGTTGGTATGTAAATAAGTACTTATCATCTTCCTTGTCATTTCTAATTATTTATATAGACCTACAGCTAAAGCAGCGCTACCAGTCTGTGCAAACACCCCCCTCCCCTTTTTTTTTTCGTCGTATCCGCGTCAAGAAATTGCAAGTTGCTGGACCTGATACTTGGCTGCCTTCAATCGGGTCCACCAATCGACTACAGCCGAATATCTTTTATCCCAAGCCAAAGGATCACTACATTTGGACACTTCAAAGTGGTTCTACATAGGACGGGATTAGTTTATGTTGATCCCCATCAAGCGAACCGTTTTTGGTTGGAACTACAATGCAACAGTAGCACGGATGCTTCCTGTGGATCTGATTTTATCTGATCTGATTCTCATAAATTTGACAGTTTTCTCCACGCATCCCCTTTTTTTGTGTCTTTGAAATCATCATTGAACGCCAAATGGATTGTCTGCACATTTTTGAGCATGTCATGGAACATTACTTTAAATCATATATGTTAAAACATTATATTATATACTGGGTTGGGAGCAGCCTAAGGGAATCAAAGGATTTGTTGACTGGACGAGGGTTCGTGGATTTGCCAGTCCTTGTCACGTGATTACAGATGGCCA
The DNA here is from genome assembly GCF_037179485.1 of Ochlerotatus camptorhynchus. NCBI lineage: Eukaryota > Metazoa > Arthropoda > Insecta > Diptera > Culicidae > Ochlerotatus > Ochlerotatus camptorhynchus. Next base: position 188,495 of record NW_027040630.1, on the reverse strand, counting down.
TCTGGTAGTTTTGTCCAAAGGTCCTCACTGAAACTGGATCACCCTGCTGCAACAAACCATCAGGCAGAACTTTGCAACCGGTAAAGTATCTGCAGACATTGGTTATCCTTGCACTGATGGTGGGTGCCATTCACATCATCACATCACACACCTACAGCTAAAGCGGTACTTGCTTTTTTCTCATCACTTAAAATACGTTGTAAATGAGCAAACACTTACCTTTTTTTCGGAACACAAATAATGGTAAAAAGTATCCCTCCATATTCCACCATATGAGGCAGCACTGTAAACCCATCATCCTGAATCATTCATCATCAGTGTAGCACGTGCAAGCGCAAGCGATCCAGACAAGGTAACGACTTTCGATTAACGTACAACCGGCAAATGGGAGAAAAGAAAACCAACATACATCCCAACCAACCAACCAACCAGCCAACGAAAACAAAAACTTCACCACTTTTGCTACTGGTCCTAATCGACTGATAAGAAATTCAATATCCTGTCCGACGGAAGTGCTGCTCCTTATTTCTTCTAGGCTTTTACGCTTCAATAGCGAGCGTTGCCGGCTCCCAACTTAGTGTTCTAGATGCCCTTACACAGTAATTAATTGTGAGTTTTCTATGCCAAACAATGCATGAATTTGTATATTTTATGGCAAGCTTTATGATACCACAATGTGGAACTTGAAAGTGTTTTTGTGTTACTTCATACGCGAAGTTTGTGATTTTCAGAGTTGGTTGGAAATGCTATCTAACATGAAGCTTTAGTGTGATAATTTATTAGTTAGAGAATGGTCTTAGAAGAGGGTAGGTAGATAGTTCCGCTAGAGTACGGCAGTTTTGAAAATTGAATAGTAATTGAAAATAAGCGAGTCAAACGCACACTCTTTGACTAGCCCGTACGATGTATGCGGAGATTTGAAGTATGTCTTCAAATCTACAGACAAAAAGTGTTCGCTTGACTTTGCTAAAATACTGCCTGCGGCTGTGGAATAGTTCTAGCGACGTTTTCATCACTATCTAAAGCCCCACGTGCCGAAAGCATTTCCAGTCGATGGATGGTGTGTTATAATGCAATTCTTCTTCACCCAACTATTGTGTTGCTCCTCTCGTCATGACCAACGTAGTCATCTCAGAGAGAAAGCCTTAGGGTGGTTGTAGCATGCTGTACCATCATCAGCATTGTTGACGGCTACTCACGCCTTGAGTTGTTACATTCAAAGTGTTTTGACTTGCACTGTCGCATTAGTAGCCCTTCGCTCATTTTCAATTTCTATTCAATTTTCATACTGCCGTACTCTAACGGAACTATCTACCTACCCTCTTCTAAGACCATTATCTAGCTAATAAATTATCACACTAAAGCTTCATGTTAGATAGCATTTCCAACCAGCTCTAAAAATCGCCAGCCTCGTAGGGTCCGCAGGTAGCCTTCTACTTGGTCAATGCACCTTTCCCACTGCGCGCCTCTTCTTCTTGTTCCTGTTGGGTCACTTTCTAGAACCATTTTCACTGGGTTGTCGTGCGGCATTCTTACGACGTGCCCAGCCCACCGTAGTCGCCCAATTTTTGCAACGATGGATGGTTCTCCCAGCAGCTGGTGCAATTCGTGGTTCATTCGCCTCCTCCACGTTCCGTCATCCATCTGCACTCCACCGTAGATGGTACGCAACACTTTCCGTTCGAAAACACCAAGGGCACGTTGGGAGTATGAAGTGTTGGCGTAGCGAGGTTGGTAGTGTCAAGGTTGCCAATGCGGCCGTCTTGAGTTTGAGTGCAGGTTCCGGTGCATGGGTAATAATTTGGTGGTGTACTTATTTATATCTAATTTCGAGTAATTTGATTCGCAGCTAAATAAAATCATTACAATTCCCCATCAAAAAAGTAAACAATATTTCAGCTGGCATCAAGAGCAAGCTGTGTAGTGATTATTGTTGAAAATTGTTAGCTGGGTGCTTTCCTGATAACCTTGAATTCCCTCCGATAATTCTCATTAAAATCCGCTTCTAAGACGAAAGGGAGCGTGGAACATTTGTCATAAATTGATATGCATTATGTTCGCTCAATACCAACATTCTGTACATCGAAATTCGTTCACAGTGTTCCACTTGACAAGTGAGAAATTGTGAACACATTTTCATTAACAAAACTTACAGTGTATCTCAAAATTGATCATACAGCTGTACTTAAATTTTAGAAAAACGGCTCTAAAAGAACAAGTTAAAAAGATACGCTGCTGACTCAGCATACATTAATCAATTACTGGATCAATATTGGGCATATTTGGTTGAGTTTACAAGAAGTAAGATCAATTTAAGGAAAAGGCATTTTTCTTGAAAAACCTTATCTTTTTGATATAAAATGATCGCAACTTCTTAAAATTTTGCTCATTTTTAGTCTTAGTAAAGATCATTCGTATGCCACTAATTTTAATGAAATTCGTCCACTAGGTAAAAAATTAAAAATCGAACGGTTTACTAAAACAAATCTTACTTCAAACAGGCTCTTCCAATAAAAACTATAGTAATCAATAAATAAATATCTGTTCAACATCCAGCCACGATTTAAAGAAATATATCTATTCACCATGCTTCAAAATATTGTCCTCTAGGGTGGTACGATCAATTTTGAGGTACACAGTAAGTTTTGAACGAAAAACGGCTTATGAGTTTATTGAAAAATGTTCGGGGAGGCACATCTTAAAAAAAAACACTTGTTTGATGTTTTCTGAAATGTTTTCAAAAGAATTTCATTTGATGTTTTCTGAAAAGAGCGTTACCAGGAGAAAGCAAAACCAAACAATTTTAGAATTGACCTTATCCAATTTGCATAAGACATTGCATAATTTAATTTAACATTTGTGCTTAAATTCGACCATTTTTAACCTAGATTTTATTTTTCAATATGGGGTACTCGATATTTATTAATCAATCGTAGCAAGAAAACGTCACATTTAATCGAAATAACGTTTAAGGCAAAGCTGTAGGGAAAAAACGTCTTTCTAGGAAAAGTATACCAAAAATAGAATGTAGTTTAAATATCTCAGATCATGATTCATGGACTTGGGCAGAACTTCAACATTCCAAACTTTCTTAGAGTGATTCAGTTCTTTCCAAAGTAAATCAATACTTGCGGAAGTGATTACAAACTTTCTGGAATGGGTCAGTACTTTCCGGAGTGATTCCAGACTTTTTTAAAGTGAATCAAGATTCTGACACTATGAAGCATTGGCTAGAAAGTTATAATGAGAATACCACATGAGTGTTGAGGAATAATGTAAAGAAATTCTGAGGAGAATTCAAATGGGATTTAACTTTAAATTTCAGGTTATTTTGGAAATTTTAAATTTAAAGCATAAGTATAGGTGAAATGTAATATATTTCTGAAAACGCTGTTATAGAGATTATGAGTAGAATTTCAGGGAGCTCTTAACCAAATAAGATGGAACTGCTGGAAACATTTTAATCGAATTCAAAGTCTCCTCCCTTAAAAGTTAATTGACCCAAGTTTTACTACATGACTACAATCCTGAAACTATGTCTGATAATCACCTACGGCTGAAAATCTCGTAATTTATCATTAATCAATCAATCAAAGATTAATTCTGGGAAAAACTATTTGCTCGAATTGTAATTGTTTATGTTTCTGGTGCACAGGTTAGGTCGACACCACTGGAAATATGGTAATAATATATTCTTAATATAACTCAAAACATTCCAAGCTTGTTAAAAGATAATTTCAAGAGAATTCCTGAAACAATTCATAAGAATTTAAAACGAAGTTTCCGGGAGGGTTAACCATGAAATTTTGAGCATTTAAAAAAAAACTATGAGTAGTGTTCCAAGCTGAGGTTCTGAACAAATGTCCTAGGAAATACTGAGGAGATTTTCAAAAAAATAGCATGATAATTCCAAGAGATTTTCTTAAGGGCATTTTGAGAAGCATTTCAAGAAAATTCTCAGGAATTAGAAACGCCGGTGGTGTAGTGGTAAGCGTGATTGGCTCTCACCCCAAAGTACCTGGGTTCAATACCAGTCGGCACCGCCGGGATTATCTGATTCATAAAATCTCTGATCAGGGAATAAAGCCGTTGGTCCCCGGTTCATGAGTTGATGGGTCGATAGGTGTGGAATAGGGTGCTTCATTCTGAAAAAAGTGATGAATTTCTGATGGGCCACCCTCCAGTTCGATTCATAGCCCCAAAATATGAACCTGTGCAAAAATTGGTAAAGATTGATGAAGGTTTAGAGGTGCGCCAGTGATTTGAAATTTGTATGGGAATTACTATGGAAGAATTTAAAAAATCGCTTATATCGCTATAACTTTGCTTCTACTTGTCCAAATGTCGAAAAAATTTAGTATGTTATTGCTATGGCAATAAACAAAAAGCCTACAGTTGCTACGCTCAGTTTTGCAGCGTATCAAGAATTATAAAAATGTGAAAAAATGGCAAAATAGGGTAAATTGACAGATGAATATGTACAAGGCAACAACGCCAATTTCATCGCAACAACAACAGGCTTGTTGATCATTGTCATGACAACCACATATTTTTTTTTTCAACGTTTGGACAACTACAACCAAAGTTAGAGCAATGTAAACGAAAATCAATAATTTCCCATACTAATTCACCAAAATCTCCATACAAAATCCAAATCATTGGCGCGACCTCTAAACCTTCATCAATCTTTACCATTTTTTGCACAGGTTCATATTTTGGGGCTATGAATCGAACTGGAGGGTGGCCTATCAAAAATTCATCACTTTTTTCAAAATGAAACACCCTAGTGTGGAAGCTGCCTCTCTGGCGTCGGTAGTATTGGTACTCAGTACGGAAAACAAGATCGACAGAAAGCGAATCAAGGAAAAAGAAAAATCTGCGGAAAAATCCTATTAAATTCTGCGTCAAAACCAGGCCCAGGAGACGATTTCTAGTTTGTCAGCGAGTTCATTAAGATAGAAGAAGTCCTGCGAGAACTGCATCTCATCGTATCTAGTTCTACCTCCCTGTTATTTCCCGCTGAGAAGCTGTTCCCAAGACAAGTAGAACCTCCATGTGGCGTCCCATCATTCATCCCATAATTCGTCTCAGCGTGGTGTCGCTGCGGTGAACCTGACAATTGGCCACGAAAAGGCTTGTCAATGCACATACACTTGGAAAATTAATGTAAATTTAGGTGCTCTGAGAGTGACATATACGAGCGTCAATTTTGACATAAATTTGAGTCATAACAGACGTGAAATATAGCTCAATCAAACGTACTTTTCATCGAGCAAAGAAGTTTTTAGTCTCGGGGTACGTAATATTACATGACATGTTTGTCAAAGATGGATTCCGTCATGTGTAAAATTAGTTATTTCGACTACATACATCCGATCATTTTTAGTCTCAAATCGAGGGAAGAAATTCCGTTCAACTACCATAAACCGGACTAGTACATGTTGATCTTCGTCAAGCTTCGTCTACAATTTGGACTTCTACATCAACACATGTCAAGCTGCCTTCAGGTTCAATTGGCTAAACTTGGTGAGTTCGTTCCATTTTGTAAAGTTTTATCTTTTCAAACCAGTTACGTTGGGAGCTCACCTTTTTGTGGTGCGTTACTGGTATAAGATCTACCCCCGAATCCTAGTCGTGACAACTTCAATCTGGGGAATCAGGATTTTCCAGTAATCAAAGGATCACATTTTATTTATTGTTACTTTTTATGACTTGATAATAGTGACAAGACTCGGGTAGTGACCACTGCCGTTTCTATATTGTATATTTCAATTCAAAAACATTGTTTATGTTCATAGAGTTTACATAATCATTTTCCCTCTGTCCTTCTCCTTTTCCTTTCCCTCATCTTTTTTTTCAGAAAGCGAGTAATGGCGCTATAGCCATAAGTCATAAAAGGCTAGGACAAGAGTTAGTGCTAATGCCGCAACCGTCAGAAGCAAATGGAGCATCACTTAACCTTTCCAGCTTTGATGCTTCCAACGACAAACCAATCATATAATTACCAAAATTGGAACGTACGGTACGAGATGTCCATGTTTCATCCATTCATTAGATTCTGAAGCATCGTGTTTAAATCTTAGATTTAAACAGGCCCGATGTTTTCTGAATCAACTTGCCCCTTAAATGCTGCACAGTAGGCCTGGCCGTTTTGATATGTGTGACGCATCTTCAATGTGCAACATATATCAAATAGACAAGAAAAGTGATGGAGGTATATCCATCATTTTCCAGGATGCTTTCAAGAACTGGCTGTGTTGGTGTTAGATTAGATTAGATTAGATTAGATTTGAAAACACCAAGGGCACGTTGGTCCACCACGAGCATAGTCCAGGTCTCGTGGCCTTAGAGGACCATCGGTCTATTCAGCATCTTGTAGATAGTCAACTTAGTGCGTCTGCGAATTTTATTCGTCCTCTGGAGTCCAAAGTAGGCACGACTCCCTGCCATAATGCGTCTTTGAATTTCTCTGCTGGTATCATTTTCAGCGGTCACCAGTGAGCCCAAATACTCGAACTCATCGACCACCTCGATTTCGTCACCCTCAATCAGAACTTGGGTTAGGAGGCTATCATTGCCTTCACTAAAACCTCTTCCTTTCATGTATTTTGTCTTCGATGCGTCGATGGCAAGTCCAATCCGCATAGCTTCATCCTTTAGTATGATGTACGTTCCCGCCATCATCACAAAGTTCCATACCATGATGTCGATGTCATCGGCGAAGCCAAGGAGCTGGACGTGTCTATCCCAGCTCTTCTGATCACATCTTCTAACGCGATGTTGAATAGCAGTCACGAAAGTCCTTCACCTTGCCTTAACCCCCTTCAAGATTCAAACGAACTGGAGAGTGTCCCCGATACTCGAACAACGCACATCACTAGATCCATTGTCTCCTTGACCAATCGCGTCAGTTTATCCGGAAATCTGTACTCGTGCATATTCTGCCATAGCTGATCTCGATCGATTGTGTCGTATGCGGATTTGAAATCGATGAACAAATGATGTGTGGGAAAGTTGTATTCACGGTCTTTCTGCAGAACCTACCGACTCGCGAAAATTTGTTCCGTGGTAGCGCGGGCAGCCATGAGTCCCACCTGGTATTGTCCCACGAACTCTCTTGCAAATGGTGACAGGCGACGGCATAGAATTTGGGAGAGTACCTTGTATGCGGCGCTCAGCAGTGTGATCGCGCGGTAGTTGCAGCAATCCAACTTGTCGCCCCTTTTGAAGATTGGGTATACGACACTTTCCATCCACTCCTCCGGTAATATCTCCTCCTTCCAAGTCTTGGTAATTACCCAGTGCAGTGCTCTAGCCAGTGCTTAACCACCGTATTTTAAAAGCTCACTTGGTAGTTTATCTACACCAGTTACTTTGTTGTTCTTCAGCTGACCGATATCCTCCTGAACTTCTTGAAAATCAAGGGCCGGTAGCCTGTCGTCTTCTCCGCGTGCTCCAAGGTCTGTTACCGTGCCACCTTCGTTTTCTGCTGCAGGTAGACTAAGGAGTCAGAACCACTGAAAACCTACTGTTTGAACACCGTCACCTACGGCACATATTGTGCTCCAAATCAGCTGGCTGACGATGTCTTAACCGGAGCCGACAGCATCAAAACACTAGTCGTCACAAGCACCCAACTGGACGACCTCCTACAAAGAGGTGGTGGTTTGAATCTGCGCAAGTGGAGCGCGAACCATCCTAGTATCCTGGAAAATTTTCCAGGCGAACTCAAGGAGGAGCAACTGTCTCTAGAATCCTTCCGTTTGCATCAAAACACTTGGTCTCTAACGGTCCCAAACGCATTGTTCTGTCGGAGATGTCGCAATTTTTCGACCCTTTGGGTCTCATCGGTCCAGCAGTCGCCAGCGGGAAGATTTTCGTTCAGCGGTTATGGCAGGAGCAACTGAATTGGGATGATAGACTTCCGGATACTCTTCAATCTTGGTGGCTGCCCTTTCGAAAATCGGTCTGTGTCATCCGAGATACTCCTATACCACGATGGGTATTCAGAGATGTTGCAGTAAGGTACGAACAGCACTGCTTTGTCGACTAACGACCGGTGAACGGAACAGCTGACAAAACGGCGTACTGGGTGTAATGGACACTTTTCGGGCAGTTGATGAAATAACGCGTGTGGTTTGCTTGATGTACTTTTCAATTCTGAATCAGTGATGCAAAATATCATGACACTCACTCGACACTCGCCAACGCATCAACCGACTATCGCTGACAGAATATTTTGTCATGCAGTGAGAGGTAGAGCCATAGCAAACAACAATCTCCAGTAATGGTCGCTGCTCACAGGCAACACGTAACACTCGCTGCTGATGATGTAAAGCACATCGAAAACAGTGAAGACTTCTGCAGTATGATGAAGAAAAAGCGAAACGACAAGAGAAAATGAAACAATGCCTATGTATTCCAAGTGTGAGTAACAAACAGAGCTGGCAAAATGAAACGGAATGTGTTTAGCTCACTCACCAACATACTCACAAGCAAAGCAGCCACTGCTTCAAAACAAGCACAGATGAGTGTCGTGATTGTCGGGAATGACCAGATCGGTGATGGATCACCACTGAAGACGACATTCGCTAACTCCTACCCTTGTAGACGATGGATGTGTCATCTGCGAACAGAGACAACGATCCACGATCACGGAGAACCGGCATATCGGAGGTTGAATAGAATGGGGCCAAGGATGCTTTCTTGTGGAACCTCAGCACCGATGTTGAAAGCATCAGATGTAATGCCATTCAGAGAGACTCGGAACGTCCTGTTCGATAAAGATAGTTGTTAATTATCTTCACTAGGAAGATTGGAAGACCGTACTGCTGCAATTTGAACACCAAGCCATCATGCCAGACATTGTCGAACGCTTTTTCAACGTCCAACAACGCCATGGCAGAGGATGGATCCTTCACAGGTTTCCAGATGGGTATGACTTTAGCTGACTTCCAGCACGAGGGGAAGTAGCCAAGTCTGTGATGGTTGTAGAATCTGGAACTCAAGTGTTTGAGCATATTCAGGATGTTGTCGAAACCTGGGGCCTTAATGTTTTTTATATTATTTGATATAGGCCAACAGTTCGTCAGCCTTAACATCGGATTCCTCGGAAAACTATTGGGAATCTGATGGAGGTTGGTTGCGTTTTCAGCAACCTCAGCTTCGTGAGGGCTGACGGGGGGGTCTAGTGGGGTCAGTGGTGGAATGGGTCTTGGCTTATTTTTTAAGAATTTTGGTTAGTTTCCAAAAGGGCATTTTGTTAGGCGATTACAGTGGGTCTTAAGGACAGGCAGAGCAGAGCGTTGGTACTGCCTTCGGATGGTGTTACGGAGTCTTATAAGGTCTTTGGTAGATCTGTCAAGGTTCAGAGTATTGCTCACCTGTCTGGATACAGGCACGTGTTGTTCCCTGGCCCGGGATATCGCCTCCTCGATGGAATGCAGACACCGGTCAACGTCTTCGGGCGTCTCTGGAAGGACACCGTAGTCGACACAGTGTTGGAACTGATCCCAGCGGACGCGATGGTAGTTGCGTCAGGAAGCTTGGAATCGGTTGACGGATGAGCCCACATCGGCCACCTTCGGATAGTGGTCCGAACTCAGCTCCTGGTGGGTCACAGGTTACGAGATGTTGTCTCCCATGTTGCTGACGAGTGTACGCCAGACCGGCTCAAGCGAGTGGGAGAGTCCGGCGCTATTATGGTGTAGTGAGCCTCTTGCAGATCATCGTTCAGGATTTTGCCGTTTTGGTTGCGCCGACTGTTGCCCCAAGCCTGGTGTTTGGAGTTCAGGTCGCCAGGGATGATGTTCTTCTCACGGCGTCGAGTTAGTTTGATGGTGTCTCTCCGCAGGTCTGCTGCCGACCCGTCCCTGATGGTGACTTGTTTGGGACAGTAGGCCGCAATGATGGCAATAGGGCCGACAGGAGTGGAGACTTCCATGAGCAGAAGCACAACAGCAGTGCTGTTTTATAACTTTTCAGGTTAAAGTAGAACGATGTGCAAGCAAGTGGTACTCGATTATGACGACTGGGTTTGGGGAAAACGTTTATTTTATGAAAACAGTTATAGAATTATCATTTGAACATTCGTCAAAAGGTTTTCAAAAAAGTATTTAATTCAGCATATTTGTAGAGTTATTTCCTATCGATTGCTGTGTTTGGATTTTAATTTCATCGTAAAATGACAAAGTTACAAGCGTTCAATACCTAACACTATTTCGCCACGTTTGAACCCCAGACACCCCAGACGAAGTTCTACGTCAAAATACTATTTTTCAGGGGTCACCCTAGTTAGTCATAAAACGTGATCCAATAAAAATAGAAAATTTATTTCCTTAGCAAAGTTACTTCAAATAACTAGTTCAGTAGCTTTGTCAAGCATTGTGCTAATCTATTTTCACCACATCACACCACTCGTTGCAAACAAGAGTGGAATGTGTATGCATTTACCGGGATGCACATGAATGCAATTTGTTTTGTGTTGGACGCACAATTTCATTTATAATAACATCACGTGGATGTCGACTAGGTGGTAACGGAGCTGGTGATGCAATGAGATGGAGGTGAATTTGATACGACAAGTGCTTTTTGCATCCTGTCCGGTCGCTTGAAGTGCATATTGAGAGCTGTATTTTGAATGAATGGAATTTAATTTAGGGCGCCATCACGATAAAAGATCGGATCAAGTGAATTTGGCGGGTATTTATGCGAGCGAGTTCATTTGGTTACACAGGTCTTTTAATTTCGTGGTGAGTGGATGATAATAAAACAACGATCGATTATCAACTGAGTGAATGTAAATTTGATGCCAAAATTTTAACAGTTTTCATTTTAAAAAAGCATCGCAAAAACCTATCAATTTCCAACCCGTCTCAATTGGATACACTTTTCTTCATTTGATGTGATGGAGATCCCGTGTGAGAACCAAATCTCCCGGACCGTAGTAACCTTCCTATGCTCAGAAGCAGCAGCAACGGTGAGGCCATAAATCCCATTTCGGCACCATTATTTAGCGCAATTTGCAACGGAAAAATCTCGCGCGTTCCATTCCAGTTCTATCGGTTTATCGCTTTTGAATTCGGTTTCCCTCAGCTAGCTCACAGGCAAGCATCGTCTTCAAGCTCAGGTCCAACAAGGGGGTGTGGAATTTCCCAGGTGGTCCGCAAAATTGATGGCGTTTTGATCAGTGGTTTCTCATTTTTTCATTTCCGCCTCGTGTCTAAGATTGCTTCAGCTTCCGAAACGCGCAGGAGGTGGTGGGTTGTAAAGGATTCAATTGTAGTCCATGTTCAACACGTGTAACGACAGTAGGCAATAAGTTTCAACCGAGCGGAGAATTATGACCCACCGTCGTCAGTCACTGCTGGAATATTTCGTCTACCGGTCGGTTCGGGCTGTTTACGACCACAGCGGGATCCACATCGAGTTATGCACGACAGACATGATTGCAATTATTGTAGCTGTGAAAATGTGGCTCTACGGAATATATTGGAAATTTTGGCATTTGGAAATGATGCCGGAATGTCGCCCGTAAGCCAACCATCACCTAGCGATCCGTGTCAGTTGGGTTCGGAGAGTACCGTTCAGGTTGATTTACAATGGCAGGTAAGAGTTCTCTGGAAACACCATCCCGGTGTCGGTGGGTGATGTAGGTGGATTACATATTTGAGCAGAATGAAGCGAATGCCAAACAGAAGCGTGTTAAATGGGTTCAATTACCCGTGTTTGGGAGAAAGGAAAGACGACTGAGGTTAACCAGGCAGCAAAACACGTTCGGATGGTTCGACTGAAGATGAAAAGGAAATTCCTCGTCGTGCTATTGAGGTTCATTGAGTCCCTCCTTTGAAGGTGTGATGTTTGTCGCTTGTGGAAGAATGTTTCTGGAATAACGTTCTGTGGGTGGGTTGGAACTTTTTATGAGAACTATGTTTAAAACGAGTTGAACCCATTTGAGTCCAATTTTGAAAAAGAATGAGCAGTAGAGTTTTAATACTAAGATATGTTTTTCAGAAATCATTCATAGCCTGAAATTTTAAAAAGTCAGCTGTTTTATACGAAATCATTAAATCTTTTCAAAATCAAAGATTTTGAATATTTTACTCAGTCCAAGATCTTACGAAAATGTCGATTTAGTTTTCAAATCCTAGATAGCATAGCATAAACTAGGTTGCACAATGTCGTAGGTGGTACGAGCTCCAAACTGTTGCTAAGAAGGAGACCCACCTTCATCCGTTGCTGTTATATAGTAATTTGTGATTAATTACTATCTCTTAGATAAAGGATGTGTCTCCCTCCAACAGACCAGAGCTGTCTTGGCCACGTCCTTGCATCTGGTGGGGAAAGGGGAGGAATGTTAGTCCGACACTTAGTTAAGAGAGATGCAGAGAGCTCTACGACCCCCCATAAGTGTCACGGGAAGGGTGGATTTTTGTTAGTAGGAAGGGTAAGCCATAAGATACGCCCAGCCGGCGTTGCTGGCAATCGTTATATCAAGCATTTAACAAATAGAAGCTGTAAGTAGTTTATCTGTCCGTTGTTGCTGCCCATTACCTAAACATATTATTCAAAACAGTCTTCAGATTTTGTAATTAAGAAACGTTATCAGCTCGATCCTGTTGCTCCTTTGCGCCTGAAAATGTTTGTTGATCCTAAACATATGCACAATTCATTCTGATCGATAGAAGGTTCTCATGTGTAAAAGGTTATTAATAGTATGTGGAATCGTAGATTCAGGGCTGTTACAAGATTTTCAAAATTTGATCCGAGAAATCCGCGACTTCTCAAAAGAAAACCGCGACTTCAAATTCTAATCCGCGACAAAGAAAAAACTGTTTAAATTGCTTAAAAATACCCTTGGCATTTCAAGTTTATAGCATATAGCATATTAGCATTAACCAGGTTCTCTAAATCGTCCTCGAGATCAAATGATTTGTTCTACTAGATCAACCAAGACAAGAATAATGTCTGTAGTATCGAAATATGTTCAAAAAGATTCCCAGTGTATATGTGAATAATGCACGATTTATGTCTCCAAACCTTCCTGCAGTTCAGACTACACGATAATTCAGAAATTTCCCCAGTCTTCAGCATATTTAGTAGAACAAATTATCTGAACTCCACGACGATTCGGAGAACCTAGAACATCTAATATACTCGGCAAAAGGATTTGCATAATCCACATAGTCAGTTACCGTGAAAATGTTTTTTTTTTATATAAAAAAGGCCGTGCACTTCGTAGTTGCGATTCATCAGAACTAATACACTTGCACAGAGAACCACATAAATGGAGCATGGGATTAGCATTCCATCGTCAATGTACAAGCGCACTAATTCAATCTATTTATAGATCAATCACAGAGCCGGTCACGTCCTCACGGTCTTTTAGGAGGGATGGGTGATTAGTTCGACGTCCGTTTCTACCAGAGACCGAATACACCTCTGAACCTCCACGGCTTTCACATTAAAATCTAGTGGGGATAGAATAAAACAACGTGAAAAATTGCAAGGAAGAGGATGGGCCTAGGATTGAACTAAGTAAGCAGAAACGGTAGCCCCTGAGCTACCGAGCCTCGTCCATTTTTTTTTGTTTATTAATTTATTTGATAAGGCTCAACCGAATTAACTTTACAGAGCCGAGGATTCTTGGTCACTTTACAATACATCTTAAAACTATAGTCAAAAGGTACAACACAATAAACACTTTATCTTCCGCTATCCAAAAAGCCTCCTCCATCAGATCTGGAGCCGCTTCCAGTGGTTTCATTGTATGGCAAATTGTTGTACGCCAACGAGGGTCAGAGCGCGTCCATTGCAGCAATGGACGCAAAACGTGGTCAGCACTCACACACTCATCACGAAACGGTTGCTTTCCAAAGTCGACGACGCATCGACCGAAAGAACTGCTAATGAAGAACAATGAGGAGGACCATACAATGATTGCTGCCGAGAAAACAGACGATCGCGTAGCACACATCGAGAGTGGCCTGCTTTTGTCGACAGCCGAGTGAACACTGAGCCTCGTCCATAGTCTTTGTGAATTTGATTGGACATATTTAGATACTACAGACATTAACCCAGTCTTGGTTGATCTAGTAGAACTTATCAACTGAGCTCCAGGACGATTTGGAGAACGTAGAAGAACTGATATACTTGGCCGTGCATGATCCACAAAGACACATATATACAATTTGTTTATGATTTGACAGCGAAAAATGTTCATATAATAAATCAAATAAATCATGAAAATGTCTCACGTCCACATGACATGTCACGTTCCATGGACAGATCCCAAGGAATGTCCGTGTAAATCCGAAATCATTAAACCAACGTGATCAACAAGTGTAACTTAATTTTTTTTATATAATTTCTCGTTTATTTGTAGAGTGTCTGCTTTGAATCGGTAAAAATTGAGAAAACTAGATCCAAATGAGCAATGATTTTTATGACAGCAAAATACGTCAGGGACGCAAAGGTTAACAACCAGATCCCAATAAAAACTGAGGTGCAATAAATTCAATTTGTGGTTTTCATTTTTACGAACAATAAACAAACGAACAATACGAAGAAAAAAATAAACTTTATTATAGTTACACAACTTACTGCGTACTTCTTAGCTTTCAAATCGTTCAACTTAACATTTTCTTTTTTTTTCTTCCAGTAACATTCTAGATCTTTGATCGATCATTACTTTTAAACAAGCAATCTGAGGATTATCGCCTTTGAGTTTCTTTACCTGTTCTATTATAATATTTATCAACTCATCATTTGCCTCGCGTTTTCGTTTGACGATATTTTCTTGCTTTTCAGTTTCTTTTCTTTGATCGACCTTTTCCTTTTTATTTTCTTCATTTTTCTTTTGCTCCTCCTTTTTTAAGTTTTGCTTTGCAGCATGTGCTTGTCTGGCAAACTTTGCTTTAATTAACAGCTCTTTGGGCACTTCAATGTCAGTTGTCATTGTTAAAGAACAACATTCCATTCAAAATATTTTTTCTATGATTGAATAACTCTTCTGACATACTTGCACGATTCTCACACATTGTCGCCGCCTTTAGCTACTTTCTTCTCCGGTTAGGGAGAGTCTTTCGCTTTCAGGTCAGACACTGTTTCTCGATTCTAGGAGCTACTTTTTTCCCCGGTTAAGGAGAGAAGTTTTCACTTCTAGGCCGAAAGTTCTTTCGGATTCAAAAAAGAGAAGAATCTGGAGTAACCTTTGAAACTTAATTTTATTCAACAAAATTGTACAAAGTGATCTTACAGCTACGTGTTGCATTAGCAACTTATAATTATGTAAAACTTTTACTTGGTTCGTCCAGGGTTTTACATATCCCTTTCAATACCGGACTTTTGACCTAATTTTGCCTATTCTATTAGCTAGGATTTCGATCGCCCTTGAAAGGGTAAATTTGTGTTATTTGGATCTTATATACTATGCCCTCTCAGATCTGGGATTTCTCGGGTTATCTTGTAAGTTTATTTCTTTTTGTAACTCAGATCTGATATGGCTCTACAAATAAGAATGAGACATTTGTAACGTTTAAACATTATAATTATATCCTTCGTTAAGGATAAACAGAGAGGGAAAGCTAAATGTAACCTAGATGCGCAAGCATGCCATGCGTGGGCGTGTTTATCCTACTTGAACGCAGAAACGTTCCTAAGTAAATACTGCAGTTAGATTATGTAAAACGAGCTCTCGCTCCTTTTGCCCTACTTTTCATTTCATATTCTTGGCCTTGGTATCAACGTCAGCTAGGGCTATGCAAACGGGATGCAACTATGTGGTTATCTTATGGTTTTGGTTTTAAATTAATTGCCTCGCGGTAACACACATAATAAGCTTCGAAGTGGAAAACCGTCGCTCAGCTTCCGCAGTCGAGTGGGAAATTGTAACTGAAATACGGAAAAGCTTGTTAAATTCGGGCAATATATTGCTTTTGAACAGGTTTTCATAAAAAGTGAGATCTTCTTGAACTTCCTAAAGCTTCAAGATCGTAAGATTAACTATCTCTTCAAAGATAGTTTCAGCATCAAGCTTAAAGTCGACAAGTTCGGCAAGTTTCATTACATTTCTTTCACTATCAGTAGAGAGAAGCCTAATTGGATTAAGCAAGCACACCAGTTTAAAAAAATCGCGTGGTACATTGTTTTCAAGTAAGTAGCAAACCAGTTTTGAAACATTAACTGCCTTGAAATCAGTTAATAGTTTGCTGTTAAAGTTCTCCTCCTGAATACTCTTCGCATAAGCTGTTTTGTCGACGCGGTACATCTTTGTCAACCATGCCATCATAAATATCTTCATCTTATCGTAAACGCCATATAAAATCATATCATTCGTCTCAAGAAATTTAATGAGACCTTCCGCGCTTTTATTAAGATCGTAACAAAAAGCAATTGTAGCTTGAAGTCGGCCAGCGAAAGAATTCTAACAATTACTTTTTCGAGAAACGTATGTCGTTTTTCGTCCATTCGTGCGAGCTTCGTTTTAAGTATCATCAACTCGCTAAAGTTTTTGAGTAGCACAGCTGCGGCATCTCCTAACTGCACCCATCGTGTTTCCACGATCTTAACGAATTTTTTGGGTTTGAATTTGCAACCAGAGACGAACTGATCCCATCGAGCCGGAACATTAAAGTAATAGTATACAACCTTCGCTAACTCAGCTACTTCCCACCCGTATTCTTTCAGAGCGTATTTCCTTCAAAAATAAACCGCGGAAATACGGCCCGATGACCTCGTTGACCATATCCGTCATTTTCTGTCGATAAAGCGAAAACCCTTTTAGGTCATTTGGAGCAATGGATTTGAGGATATTCGAATCCTTTTCGGCTGCGGAAAAGGAAGAATGTTTCATCACATTTTGAATAACCCATTTCACTTCCTTTTCAATAATATCTCCATCTGAGAAATGCAGGCGGGGTGAAGTTTGTTGAGTTTCTTAGGATGTAGAAGCTTTCGGATGAATTGTAAGTAACTCGTCATGGATACTTACATCATTCTGCGTTTTTACCAAGATCTGCAATACATGATAAAAACAAATTATTTGCGATTAGTAAAAGAACAATGCATTACCTTTGAGGACTCTGATGGTATCAAACGCAACTGATTAGAATCTTGCATTACCTTCGATAGCTTATGGTGTTGCGTGGATTTTGCGTGATCCTTCAAGGAGATGAATCCACGGTTTTCAAAACATATTTTTTCCTGTTACAAATGTTGCAATACCCTTCATTCGTCACATTGTCGTCAAAGCTCCAAATAAGGTTCCATTTCCATCGGTTTGCTGCAGCCAATTTTTATCAAATTTAGTTTTCCCTAAAATTATATGAAAATTAGCGTTATATAATGAACTATACGAATAAAGATGTAAAATGCATGCAAACACTAAGAAAACCGTAGTATCTTTTAAAGGCAAATCAAATTTAGTTAACAGTCATTTGTCATATGTAAATATAATTTTCAGATCGTCTTATGCTATTTTCAATTCTTCTGCAAGTACTTCGTAAGAGATCGGAAGAGTTCAAAAAAGTAAGGTTACGTAGTCAGTGCTGCTCTAAGGCATTGCTCAGCTCGCATAAAACAGCTTTTCTAAGTCACATTGTATTACTTACCCATTTTTTCCCGATTAAAAACAAATATTAAACTAATTCATCACTTTTTTTCCATTAAGACACACGGCATGACAATGAATAATGTGAAAACCGAATTTCTTATAACGAACCGCGAGAGAACCGAACAAGATACACAAAAACAAACTACAACAAGGGTGAGTGCAATGAGTGGATTACCGAGGAGAAACAATCGGTTAAGTTGTGTGAGTGAACCCCTGTATGATAAAAGCTATTATTGACGTCATTAATTACGTTTATATTGTTTTTTTTTGGTTCACTAAAAAACAATATTTCACTATCTGCTTCACCTCTTTCTGATTATCATTGAGCTGGGCTGTCAAATCAAAACAGGGGCTAACTCGGCTAACTCTCTCATAATACATGGTAAAAGGAAAATCAAGATTATTTTTCCTGAAAATAACCATAAAAAATTCACACCATTAAAATAAATTCAGCAATGCTTGTGATAGCACACAATTTAATGTTTCCGCGATTTTCGCGACTGAAAATTCAAATCCGCGAAAATCACGAAATCCGCGCCTGTTGTAACAGCCCTGTAGATTAGAATGAAGATTCGTCCTTGGCCTAACTCCCACTGTTTGGCAGTGGCATTATGCAAAAAATCTGCCTGCAATCATTTCTTATGAATGCAAGAAGCTTGAACCTGGGAGTTAGAAGGTGACAGCTCTACCGCAGCTACAATATCCCATTTCAAGAACGCAAGCATTCCGAAGCTATAATCGATGCAAATATACACCAGTGATAATGTACTGAAACTTTCAATCAAGCAGTAGTGCAATACTTGATTGACGTGGATTTAGTAAGTTTTGAAATGATCGTTTTTAATTAGATGGATATTTTCTGTCGAGCACAGAGAAACGAAAAGGAAAATAAACTTAGCTGAGTTAGAACAGTCAGCACCACATGCAACGGATGAGAATTTGAAGATTTTCACTTAATGCACTTCACTCTCAAATCAACACTTTTTAAAAATGAAACTGTAAATTTATAACATTTTTACTAGAACGAAAATGACGCAGCAAAACAAAAACACGTCATTTTCGCAGCGCGGCCTTCTTCGATCTCATTTAGTTTTCAAATCCTAGATCTACACTTTTGCGTGAGATTTCCAAGTTCCATATACGTCGTTTTACCCATACTGTTTTTAATAACGCATCCGTCATAATAGCTTTTGACTAATAACAGTGACATTGTTTATGCGCTACAGTAGTTGTATCCCAATTTCTTCAGTAATTGGTTTTCAGCAAAAATAGTAAATCTACTCGAACAAATCCATCACGCAAAACAATCCTCGCCATCATCTCGCCAAACATCTCAAATACCTGCCCGATGGCCTTTGTTTGTACACAGTTTGAATTAATTTTCTACGAAATGCCATTTCCACTCCCATCTCGCAGTGAAATCCACCGGATAGCCAATTCCAGATGATTTACTTACCGCATTGCTCGAGGGCCTCGAGCGAGTCCTGCAAACATCCGCTGATTTCCTTCATCTACCGTGCCGTTGTTGAAATGCATTTTCCAAGCCGACGTTTTCAGCTAAGTTCTACCGCAAAGGTAAGATTGTGGGTGTATGTGGTAAAGGCGCACTCTCATTAATCACACACGTGTCATAAATTCAACTGAATGCTCTGGTTGTTGCATCTGGCCGGGATTCTCGTTGTGGCTGGTACCAAGCTAAATCTCGTCCCTACCCACTTTGAATATAAACAGCTTATTTAATCCTGACGAAGAACGAAATACAAATACAACCGTTCTATAGCAAAACGATATAGTGGTTCTCAGAATTTCGTAAAAATTGAAAGTTTTGTTCCTTATCGCAAAATATGAGACCCATATTTTTTTGACGTAGGACTCTACGTCTGTGATTTCTATATGGGGTACACTTTGTGAAAACCGAAAATGGAACATGTAACAAAATTATGAAAGATTTTGAACGTTCATAACTCAGCTGCCCCTGGACCAATTTCAATCATGTTTTCACCAATATTTCGACGCATCTGTTAAATTTTAGACTTTATCATTTGTCAAAATGTCACTATTGAAAATTGCACGAAAGTACAACTGTTGCTATGATAGTTAAAATTATCACCGATTCCCTGTGAAAAGCGATTTCCCTAATACAGATTTCAAAATTGAATTCCATCCGGTCTCACCAAACGGTGTTTATTCAATCATCGCGTGGTGAGTGGTGGTGTTCTTCAGTACACAACGAAAGGCTCCCCGTAAGCAGCTGTCTATCAAGGCTGGCCTCAACCACTGAATCACCGTGTGTGGTGGTGTCCGGTCGTCGGCATCAGCAGCAGCAGCAGTGCTTGTTCTCCAGTACACAAAGAAAGGCTACCTGCAAGCAGTAAGCTGCAGCCAACATGAGACTCCATAGAAGGAGGAAGAAGCCGCACCACTATTGAGTATTGATCGGAATCAGTAGCTCTTTGTGAGTCACTGTGGACCATCTATGCCAAACGCGTCACCCTCATTCCAAACAACATACAGCTCACCAGCCTCATCTGTGTTTAACGCCCTAATAGCTCAGCATTACTCAACCATCACGACAAAACACCCTTTTTCAGGACCACCATAAATTAGTAAAAGAGTATGTTATGGACATTTGTCAAGGTCATCAATCGGATGTCGGTTCCCATATCATGATAGAGCTGGAATTAGGGCGTAACAGCTTTTGTAAACAATGGCTTCTTTCGATGATGTCTTGAAAGTCAAGGCTCGCCCACGCAAATTTTACTTTAAATTTGCTCAATTTATTTTAAAATTGAGACATGTTTGTTTACGTCTCATCTTTTCTGTCAAAGATGGATTCCGTTACGTATTGGATTAGGTATTTCTAAGTGTGTACGCGGTGCTTCCGTGGGGCCAGAGACGATGTTTAATAAGAGACGCGCGAATACTGAAGCTAAAAGTTCCAATCGAACCGTCAAACGCGGTTCCAATCGAGCAATGTAAATAAACACGAGCGCTTCGCGAGGAAAGCGTGAGTAGTATTGAGATTGCGGATGAAATTTAATTTTTGAGATTTAAATAATTATAATTAAATTTGAAATTGGATGCTTTTTGACTTTTGGAATACAACTTCTTCTTCTTATTCGCATTTCAAGCTTATTGTTTAGTGCATATTAGCTTATTGCGTGCTCTCAACTTAGTGTTCTAAATGCACTTCCACAGTTATGAATTGAGAGCTTTCGATGCCAATACCAATGCATGAATTTGTATATTGTATGGCGAGCACAATAATACTCTATGTCCAGGGAAGTCGAGAAAATTTCCAACCCGAAAGATTCCCTCGACCGGACCGGGAATCGAACCCGCCACCTCCGGCTTGGTAATACCGTGCCTTTACTGACTAGGCTATGAGGCCCCTCACAAATAAAAATACAAATAAAACACAATTAAAATCTTAAGAGATTTTTTTTTTATATTTACATTAATGTCAAAAAGTAAATTTGTTTAAAAAATTACAAAGCCGCTGATTGACTGTCAAGTTTTTAATCATTGGATTTGTATGGCTGATGAATACAAAGTTAGAACATGTTGAACCTATCATCTAGTTATACATAATGGGTGTTCAATTAAAAATGACAATTTTTTCAGTCATAAAGCTAGTAAAACTTTTTTTTTCGAATTCAGTATTTTTTATTAAAAGCATAATGTTAGTATTTAGTAATTTTATAATCTAAAATATTTTTTTATTATAGTCACTTTAACGCTCTTGGGTCATTCGTGACTTGCACTTTGGCGTAAGAGGTATGTAAGATGCTAACCACTACGCCGGGGTCTCCCCCAATCTAAGCCATGAATATCGGCTCCGCAAAAAGACGGGTAATGAGCCTGCAAAAATAAACGCATTATTAAAAAAAAAGTATGTTCAATGAAGCGAGGAAGAAATGGAGTCAATTGCAAAAGTGTTGTTGGCCAAAGAGATTATTAAAATTGATTTCGTTCAAGGTAATGGACTGAAGCTAAGTAGGTCCCTTAGTTCTATGAAACTCACTTGAAAATGATGGTAGCATGAAACGGATTTACCAATCTAAAGAAAACCATAATGGACTTCGATTACAATTTCACTTCCCACATGCGTTCTCTTGATTGTATAAATAGATTGTAGCAAAAGATCCAACAAATCGTATCCTGCAACACACAGAGGACCTATTGATTTATGTAAAATTGTCCGCACCCGTACGTACTCGGGTTTGAATAGTAACGAGCTAACCCGAGCAGAAAAAGTTTAGCGAAATTTACTTAATTTTCGATTTCTAGGCGCCATGATCTTGCCGTATTATTGCACTAACGAAAATCTTCAGAGCTGTGGTCATCACAAAACCTGATAATTTCATGAATTGAAAGGACTTACCTTTTTGTAACATGCTAGAAAAATAAATGAATATCACACTTTTCACTCTTACTACTAATTTATAAGATGTAACGCTATTAGCGCTTTATATCTATGGACCGAACATTAGGGACGTAGTTTTGAATTTTGTTTTCAATTATGGCATACCAACTATATTGGATAACTTTGTTTTGGTATTGGTAAAACCATTCGAGTTGACGACGACTGTGCAATTGTTCACTCCTATAGGAAACCCCCATAAGCAAATGTCGAATTTCGTGTTTCTTCGGATCGTTTCTTATCCTTTCACTCCACTGAAAAATCCCACGCAAAATGTTAATCTTTACGTGAAAGGAGGGATCGACACGGTACATACGCTATTTCTAAACAACCCAAATTTGAGAAGGATTTACTCATATTCGCCAAAAGTAGGGTACCCCAAATTGAGTAAACAAAGTTTGGGCTAACAAGATGACGAATGGAAAACATCGACCCAAATCCAAACGATGTTGTTCATTTGTCATCTTGTTAGTTTGCAGATTTGTTTGCTCAATTTTCGGTAGCCCTACTTTTGACGGATATGAGTAGATCCTACTAAAATTTGGGTTGTTTAGAAATAGCGTATATACCGTGTCGACCACTGTGCCGAAACACATCACGGCACTCGGTTAGGGCACACTTGACAAGTATGACATAAAATATAATATGCAACGGCATCACTGTTGCTTGCTATCGTTGTTTCAATAGTTGCTAAGGTTTTGCACTTTGCTGACAGTGGTCGATCTTCACTTCAGGATGAAATTGACACATCCATCGGACTAGACGATCGGATTCAGGATTAGAAGACTAACATATACTTTGCTCGAATCTCTCCTGCAGCCAGTACTTCGTCCAATTCCCTGCAGGAGTTGTCAAAGTTTGAGTGATAACTTAATACCAGCGCCAAGATCATCACCAGAAACAGCAATAACTAGGTCACTCTCAGGGTCATCCACTTTAGCAACGAATACTTGCTTGGCGTTTCCGGTATAGTTCACATGGGTCAATACCACAGGGTGGCCAGATACATAGCGTCATACAAATCAGACACCTTCCTCCCGGATGAGTGATCTACGGCACCACTAGTCACTCTCCTTGTTTAAATATTCAGGATTATTTCAATAAATATTTTGATACTCAATTGTACATTCTTAGAAAATTTATTAGATAGGCTTTCTGTAAAACAAATTAAGTACATTTTGACAACCTGAACCCAATCCTTAAGCCCTTCAAACTTTTCCCTTGGCATACAACAGATAAAGTTGTTCACCTGAAGTAAATCAAACATTTTTTTTTTTGCAAAATCCCCACTAATCTTAAAGTAGCCGCCCTCCGCTTGCAGCTTATTGAACAGTTTCACCGCCGCCTCACAGTTGCTATCGTTGTCATACTGGTTTATAATCAACGCCACGGACAAAGAACCGCGTCCAGCTTGCTGTAATCCACCAGAATCCCGAGCTATGTCATGATGTACTCGTTGTTGATGAGCGTTTCCGGATTTATGAGGATCCGCCGGAGTTGGGCTTCGGAACCGGCTTTCGCTACAATCAGTGTTTTGTTGGTGATGAACGGTCCGAATCTTGAAACAGATTTGGTTTACTTTGCCCAGTTTTCTTATTCGGAATTCACTCAAACTCGCAAAAGCCTAAATCACTCGTAGAATGAGTAAATTGTCATCAAATATGATTAAATGTCACTAATTTTTGAGTGACATTTAATCATATATGAGTGACATTCAATCATATTTGAGTAAACATTTACTCATTCTATGAGTGACTTACGTTTTTGCGAATTTGAGTGATCGGGATTCAAATATGAGTAATATTCATTTACCGTATAGGCCCTTCGAAAAACTATCAAACCGAACAATGCAAAAGGTCCTAAGTAACATTGATCGATTCTCCTCGTCCACTTTCACTTTTGTTAATAACTAAGCTACAAATCCGATTCTTGCCGAGTTTGCCGTATTACCAACAATCAATACGAAACTAACGATTTTAAATTGGTTCACTACTTGACTAGTCTATAGGTCCCAAGCAAACGATTAACGTACCCCATTCTAGTCAAAATTCTAGTACTACGCAATGTTTGTTTTGATTCGCTATGAAATTTTGACAGATAAAATAAGGGGTTATTGGTTTTTCGTATGTTTCGAGGGGTGAATCATTAGCTTGGGACCGAAGAGAGTACCAGAGCTGAGCCAAAAAGTTGAGTACGTTATTTCGGGACCTTCTAGTCTTAGAGTTACCTCTATGGTATTACCATAGAGGTAACTCTAAGACCACTGGGTCCCGAAGAAAATCATTATTATTTTTGGCTCACTCAGTACCAGAACAACGGTCCCAAGCAGTCCCAAGCTATTTCACTCACCCCTGCATGTTCTGCATGAATCCACACACCCCTGATGTTATCTGTCAAACTTTCATAGCGAATCAAAACAAACATAGTGTAGTAATAGAATTTCAACTAGAATAGAGTACGTAAATCGTTTGCTTGGGACCAATAGGCTACTAAAGTGGTGAGCCAATTTAAAATCGTTAGTTTCGTATTGATTGTTGGTATTACCGTATGCGTGATAATCTTTGCACCATTGAGAAATGTCAAAATTATTAAAAATTCTCAAGAATTTCGTTTTCGAGCTTTTTTATTTATTCAAAGAGGGGATGTTTCTCAGAGCCTTAAACTATGTTAATCATCGATCGAGTTTCCACTTGCTGCAATTACGGCCTTCACACGCTTTCGGAATGCACGGCAGGTTCTAATAATGTAGTCTGGATCCATTTCTCTCCAGGTACGGGTCAATGTTTGTCTGAGGCTTGCTGTACTCGGGTGGCGTTTAGATCAGGCTTTGGCCTTCATGACGCGCCATATTGAGTAATCTAGCGGATTAAGATCGGGGCTGGATGGCGGCCATATCTAGATAGAGCTGGAATTAGGGCCTAACAGCTTTTGTAAACAATTACTTCTCTTGATGATTTCTAGAAATTTAAGGCTCGGCTCGCCCACGCAAACCAACATCCTCATCGGGTAGGGAAAGACTTCCCTTATCCGATGGTTATGTTTCCTTGGACGTGCCATGAATTCCTAGAAATCGTCGATAGAAATCTTTGCTTACAAAAGCTGTTACGCCCTAATTCCTGCTCTATCTAGACATATCCTTCGCCCAGAACGGGAGATGTTCCTGCAACCACTTCTGAGTGTGGTTCGAAGTTTGGCCCGGAGCCCCATCTTGTTGAAATACAACATTTGGCTTCGGACCGTACTGTTCTTTGCCACGGAAGAACATACTTTCTTAAAATCCCGATGTAGACCTCCGTGTTGACCTTGTCGCCTTCTGGAATGAACACCGGGTCCATTTTTTTTCCATCGGAAGCCACCAATCCAAAAACCATAACGCTAGCAGGATGCTTGGTCAGATACACGTTCTTGTGCTCGTCGGCCACGTCTTTTACCGGAAGAGAACTAATATACCGGTTGGTTCTGGAATTTGATAGGGGATCGATGGTAAACATGCTCTCGTCGGTGAACAGGATTACCGGATTTTTTCGCTTAAGGAAGTCAAGATTTTCTTGCATCGTTCGACTCGTAGCTCCCGGATGCGGTTGGTAATCATGTGAGTTTTTTTTTTCGAGCCCTCGACTTCGCCCCGCAATCTTCCTTTACGATCTTCCGTGCCGTAAAGTCACTGATCCCGTGTTCCTTTGCCATTTTCCTTATTGAACGCACTGGATTCACCCTAATATTCCTTTTGATAGCAGCGATAACCCTCGGAACCCGAGCTGACCTCGGACAACCTGTGGCCACCTTCGCGCATAGTTGTCCTTTCTTTTCTCGGTCTAAAACCCTTTTGATGGTCCACCGGGACACTCCCACGGCGATTGAAATGTTTTTTTGCGACATTTGCGCGTGGGACAAACCACGAATACGCTGCCACTTCGCCATGGTGCAACTGTCGAACTAAGCAAATCATTTTCTTTTATACACAGCCTACTACGATATGAGCTAAAGGTTACGTGCATGCAAAGAAAACCAAGGCATTTTATGCACACATGAAACGGGAACCTTATTTGTACGATGGTGATAGCCTTGGGGATGCAAAGAGAAAATCTACTAATAGAATCTGTCAATGTTCCTATCTGTTCGATAGGACGAAATTGCATCCATTTATAGACCTAATATGAGTACAGTATAACCAACAATCAATACGAAACTAACGATTTTAAATTGGCTCACTACTTGACTAGCCTATTGGTCCCAAGCAAACGATTAACGTACCCCATTCTGACAAATTCTAGTACTACACTATGTTTGTTTTGATTTGCTACACGGTAACCGCAAAATACCCAATAATGACTACAAAGTAAGAATTTTCGAGGGAAACTGGGACTACCCATTAAATGAGTAAAATTTTACCCATTTATTAGTAATTACAACTACAAAAATAAGTAGTAAGTATTCATTTTTGAGTAACAAATACTCATAAATGGGTATTATTTTTACTCATTTAATGGGTAGTCCCAGTCTCCCTCGAAAATGCTTACTTTGTAGTCATTATTGGGTATTTTGCGGTTACTGTGTATGAAAGTTTGACAGATAAAATGAGGGGTTAGTGGAATTTCCTATGTTTCGAGGGGTGAATCGATTAGCTTGGGACCGAAGAGAGTACCAGAGCTGAGCCAAAAAGTAGAGCTCGTTTCTTCGGGACCTACTAGTCTTAGAGTTACCTCTATGGTATAACGACATTACATCCACGTACCTGGAATGTTGTCATGTTAAAATGGTGAGATTAAACAATTTTCAGTCGTGCCTAATCAATACCCAAATAATAAGAATATCTAAGCTTACATGTTCACAGTGAAAGATTGAAGGCAGCTCATAAGATACGGCATAAAATTTAATTGAAGCCTTCATATTAGACCGAGGTTAGGGACATATACTCTATTATGCTTTGGTATTTCACCTCTAAAGACAGGCTGATCAACACCAAATGTTGGTATCCGGAGCATAATAAGGTATTCATAAGTTCTTTTCTCCTGCTCGGGAATACTCACTCGGGTGCATAAAACATGACCCTCATTGAAAAGTCCATTTATCCACACCTACATTGCCGCCCTACTACCTGTAATGGAGTAACCAAGCGAAAGGGATTGTTTATAGTCTTCCTGGTAGGTACCTTTTACTCACCATAGATTGCCAGCAGGCACGACTTCCTGGATTAACCTGGCTCCATTCCTAGCAGAAAGAGAATTTATTGTCCCTGCCGAGAAGGTTAAAATCCTGAATTATCACCAGGTCCGGGCTGAAGCTACTCCTTGTTGAACCTGACAGCACCATCATCTTAAAGACATTGCCACACTTGCAAAGTTCCACGCTTACCGGACCAATTAACAGAAGTTCCTCAGGCGAAGAATAAGAAAGAAAAGCACCCCTACTTCAAATGACTTCCACTCCCCGGGAAAAGCTCTGGCACCGGTGATGAAACCATGATCCAAAAAAAACTCATCTTAGCTTACAGGAAATGGAAGCATAGCGAAGCGATTAAGTGCCGAATGAGCGACGAAGATGGTGATGAGTGATTTTTACGACTTTCGGTGCTTTCTTAGTTTATGGCCGGGCGGCTGTTTGATATGGTCTGAAGAGTGCGATGAAAGGCTTTTGTTCGGCGTTTCTATAGTAGAATATTACTTGTTGGCACTCTGCTTAGCTTGAAAAATGCTTTGTCGTTTAAAATTTCAAAACAAAATTAAAGCTGATGTTGAAAATCTGAACATTGTGGACTCACGGAGTCGCCGGGAGATTTAAGTAGTTCCAAGAAACCATTTATTTTCATTCCGTCTCGCACGCTGAGCCGGTCAAGTCGCATCGGTCTCGTTGTACGACACTAGTTTTTGAGTTTTTGAGTTTTTCCCCACGCGAGGGTTTTTTCTCGCCAAAGTTAGTTGGCATAGTGTTAAGACAACTAGTGCGCGAGTGAGGAAGCCGTTAATCATACGCCGAGCGCTTTGATTACGGTCCAGCTTTAACATCAACATCTGTAAAATCATCACCACTATCGGCCCATTGATAGCAACAACGAAAGCACGTTAAATTGCCTACCGAGGCGAAAGAGGCATACCAGCTGCAAGGCTATAGACCCAACAGCCGTTGGGGAATACAATAGCATCGCACCAGTCATCTGCCGCCTCAGTGCAATAGGTATACCGTGTCGCTTTGTTTTCACCAGTATCGCATCTTCCCGCATGGTCCAGTATTAGATTAGGCTGGGTCATAATTAGGGTGATCCAAAATCTTGTAAATAGTATATATCTATAATTTTTTTTTCTTGTTTTTTTTTCTCGTACTATTTTTAAGTAGAGTATAGTTAGGGTGATCCAAATTTTTTTTTTCAGTATATATATATATTTTTTTCT
Organism: Ochlerotatus camptorhynchus; assembly: GCF_037179485.1. NCBI lineage: Eukaryota > Metazoa > Arthropoda > Insecta > Diptera > Culicidae > Ochlerotatus > Ochlerotatus camptorhynchus. The sequence goes on along the minus strand of NW_027040630.1, from coordinate 160,072 downwards.
ATTTTTTTTCTTGGTTTTTTTTTGTTTTTTTCATATTACTCTTTAGTAGAGTAAAACTATATCAATTTTTTTTTTGTTTATTTTTGCATTTTTTTTTTCTATTTTTGATATTATTTGAAATTAATGTAATTATTTGTAAAATATTTACCAAAAACACCATTGCGGCGATATTTAACCGCAATGGATGAAAATGATAAAGGCGGGGGATGGTCGCTTTCCATCTCAGACGACGAAACTCTTAATTCCACCTCACACGAAAGTCTCGAGGAAGTTGTGGAAATGGAAACCCTTGACGTTCCAGTTGACTCGCTCTCCAGCAAAAATACTGGAGCATATCCCAAGAAAAGATATCGCCCACAACCCTCTCCCCCACCATCTCCTCCTCGTCCACCTGCACCCCCCACACCATTGCCCCCGAAAACCTCTGCGCTCCCCCGCCTAAAGGCTTACCCAGAAGCCTCGAAAGGCCCATGGGTTGTTTTTTTCCGGCCCAAACAAAAACCTTTGAACATTCCGAGGATCTCTAAGGATCTAACAACACATTTTTCGGCCGTTACCGATATTTTCAAGGTAACACCAATAAAACTGCGCGTTACCGTTGATGACCGGAAGCAGGCTAACCAAATTGTTGCGTGCGAGCTTTTTTCATTGGAATACCGAGTCTACATACCCAGTAGTGAGGTAGAAATTGAAGGAGTGGTCACCGAAGCGAGTTTGACTAGTGATGATTTCTTGGGTCCCGATTCCTTCGGAATCTTTAAAAACCGTGCCCTGCCGAAGGTGAAGATATTGGACTGCCTTCAAATGCAGTCAGTATCCGTAGTAGGCTCCAAAAAAACGTATTCCTTGTCAAACTCGTTTCGTGTGACCTTTTCGGGTTCAGCGTTACCTCACTACGTCGCTATTGGCAAGGTTCGGCTGCCTGTACGTCTGTTTGTACCTCGGGTAATGAACTGCTCGAAATGTAAACAACTTGGTCATACATCGGACTACTGCTCGAACAAACCACGCTGCGATCAGTGTGGCGAGCAACATCAAGAGGGCTCTTGCGGTGCTCCTCCTAAATGCGTGTACTGCAAGGAAAGCCTACATACCCTGACTGACTGCCCGAGGTATAAACAGCAGGGAGAAAAACTTAAGCGGTCTCTGCAAGCTCGCTCCAAGAGAACTCTAGCAGAACTCTTGAAGAATACCGCTTCATCTTCTCAGACCACACCAAAAAGCAGTAACACGTTCTCCATTTTGCCAGTTGATGATCTAGACTCTGACTCAGAGGTCGGTGAGGATAGTCCGTTTGTCTTTAAAGGCAATACGAGAAAACGAGCAAAAAAACACACCACCGAAAAGCCTCGTAAGGCCACTCGTACGGACCACCCTTCCACCTTGGAAAAATCAAGAAGTAACGGAAATTCACCGAAACCCATTCCACCGGGTTATAAACCTTGTAATTATGACAAGAACTTTCCGTCACTTCCAGGATCATCTAAAACCCCAGATGTTCCAGTTTTTCGGCCAGAAAATCAGCTGAATAATCAGCAAGAACATGCTCCCATGTTCACGTTTTCTGGTATTGTGGATAGCTTCTTCAGTATATTCAATGTCTCTGACTCAACGAGGAGCATTATTAATTTAGTGCTGCCAATGGTGAAAACTCTTTTGAAGCAACTAGCTTCTAGGTGGTCCTTCCTTGCATCGATCATATCCTTTGATGGATAATTCTCCGAATGAGGTCGGGGATAAAGGGTGTCCACGATGAAATTGCCACACTATGAAATTGCTCTAACTTTTTAACCGTTGGGTAGAATTTAATGAAAATTTGGGTGGATTTAGTTCATAGTGCATTATTTACATCCTGCAAGTTTTAAAGTCCTGTGATCAAAACTCGCGGAAATGGAGTCGAAAGAACAGCTCGTGCGTGATAAAATCTTGTGCATTCATCACGAGAACAAGGATCTCTCGCATCGTTCCATCGCTAAAACGTTGGGAATCGCGAATTCCACGGTGTCGCGAGTGATTAAGGGGTTCGAGGAACGGTTGACCACCGATCGGAAGCCCAGAAGTGAAGGAAAAAGTATTCCGTACAACACCAAAAATCACAACCGCGTAGTTGGGGCCTTCAACCGAAATCCGAACGCCTCCGTTAGGGATGTGGCTAAGAAGCTGCACCTAAGCCGAAGTTTTGTCCAGAAGGCCAAAACTAAGGCTGGGCTTCGAACGTTCAAGGTACAAAAGGCCCCTAATCGCGACGAGAAGCAGAACAAGTCCGCAAAAACCCGTGCCAGGAAGTTGTACCTCAACATGCTGACGAAAGTTGAATGCTGCATCATGGACGACGAAACATATGTGAAGGCCGACTTCAAACAGATCCCCGGCAACCTGTTTTTCACGGCCAGGGATAAGTTCAGCGTTCCGGAGCATGTCCGCACTCAGAAGATGTCCAAATTTGCGAAGAAATTCCTGGTTTGGCAAGCCATCTGCACGTGCGGGAAGCGGAGTGCACCTTTCGTGACCCAGGACACGATGAACGGACAGGTGTACATAAAAGAGTGCCTCCAGAAGCGGCTGCTTCCTCTCCTGAAGGCCCACAACGTCCCAACAATCTTCTGGCCGGATTTGGCCTCATGCCACTACTCCAAGGACGTGCTGAAGTGGTATGCGGACAATAAGGTCAATTTCGTGCCGAAAATGTTCAACCCTCCCAACACTCCGGAGCTCCGCCCCATCGAGAAGTACTGGGCGATTATGAAGCAGCACCTTCTTAAACGCCCTAAGGTAGTGAAGACAGTCGAGGAACTGAAGAAAGTATGGGTTTACATGCAAAAAAACGGTTGATTCACAGGTTGTGCAGAATCTTATGGCCGGGGTTAAGGCCAAGGTGCGGGCATTTGCGTATGGACTGTAAATAAAATACGAGTAAAATGGTAAAATGAAGTTAAATAGTTATTTCTCAATCCCTGAAAATTTGATGGCAATCGGATGAAAACTCGAATTTTGCGAATCAATTTTGTGTGTGGCAATTTCATCGTGGACACCCTTTATGATCTCTGTTCTTCAGTGGAACTGTAGAAGTCTTATGCCAAAACTTGACACATTTAAATTTTTAGTTAACAACTTACTTTCTGATGCATTTGCCGTTTGTGAAACATGGCTCTCTTCAGACAACGATCTTGCTTTCCACGATTTCAACATTATACGCCTTGACCGCGCAGATTCGTATGGAGGGGTGCTTCTGGGGATCAACAAGCATCATTCCTTCTATAGAATCGATCTGCCTTCAGTGACAGGCATTGAAGTAGTTGCATGTCAGGTTAATATTCGAGGTAAATGCCTCAGTATTGCCTCAGTATATCTTCCACCGAAAACCGCGATCTCTCGTCAAAGTTTCGCGGATATCTGCACGGCTATGCCGGAGCCACGGTTGATCTTGGGAGATTTTAACTCTCACGGTACAGGCTGGGGGGAACTGTACGACGACAACCGCTCAACCTTGATATACGACATGTGCGACTTCTTCAAAATGACAATTCTGAACACCGGGGAAGCAACACGAGTAGCCAAACCTCCAGCAAAAATAAGCAGATTAGACCTCTCACTTTGTTCGAGTTCACTATCGTTGGATTGTTCGTGGAAAGTAATTCAAGACCCCTACGGTAGTGACCATTTGCCAATCAAAATTTCTATTACCAATGGTTCATCTTCTACTCGCTCGGTCGACATCGCGTACGATCTTACGAAAAACATTGACTGGCGAAAATTCGCGTCCGCGGTTCTTGATGCCAGTCAATCGGTTGACGTACTTCCTCCACTGGACGAGTACTCCTTTCTCGCGCGTGTCATCATCGATTGTGCGCTGCGAGCACAGACGAAACGTGTTCCGGGTGTTTCCGTCCGCAAGCGACCTCCCACCCCGTGGTGGGATAAGGATTGCACCGACGCGAACAGCGAGAAGTCCGCCGCGTTTAAACGCTTCCGCAAACACGGTAAGGTCGGGGATTTCGAGCGGTACACCGACCTCGAGAAAACCTTTAAGGGCTTAATTAAAGCAAAAAAACGCGGATACTGGCGTCGGTTCGTCGATGGTTTGTCGCGAGAGACTTCCATGAGAACACTCTGGAATGTCGGCAGGAGAATGCGAAACGCGTCATCACCGATTAATGAAGACAAGGAGTACTCGGACAGATGGATTTTCAGCTTCGCGCGGAAAGTTTGCCCGGATTCGGTACCGGTTCAAACCAACGTTCGTGATCGTCCGTCGGGTAATAACGAAATAGATTCCCCGTTTTCGATGGTGGAATTCTCACTTGCTCTCCTCTCATGTAACAACTCAGCTCCAGGAATGGATAGAATCAAGTTCAACTTGCTCAAAAATCTCCCAGACGTCACGAAGAGACGCTTGTTGAACCTATTCAATCAATTTCTGGAGCACAACATTGTTCCGGATGATTGGAGGGAAGTAAGAGTTATCGCCATTCGAAAACTCGGTAAACCCGCGTCGGATTATAACTCGTACCGTCCCATCGCGATGCTGTCCTGTATACGGAAATTGTTGGAGAAAATGATTCTTTTTCGTCTAGACAAATGGGTCGAGTCGAATGGTTTACTTTCAGATACGCAATTTGGATTTCGGAGAGGCAAAGGAACGAGCGACTGTCTTGCGTTGCTTTCAACTGAAATTCAACTGGCCTATGCGCAAAAACAGCAAATGGGTTCAGTTTTCTTGGACATTAAGGGGGCTTTTGATTCTGTTTGTATCGATGTCCTTTCGGATAAACTCCACGATAGTGGGCTTTCACCAATTATGAACAACTATTTGAGCAACTTGTTGTCTGAGAAATATATGAGCTTTTCTCATGGAAACTCGACAACTTCACGAATTAGTTACATGGGTCTCCCCCAGGGCTCATGTTTAAGCCCCCTTCTTTATAATTTTTATGTAAAAGACATTGATGGTTGTCTTGATGAAAATTGCTCGCTTAGGCAGCTTGCAGACGACGGGGTTGTGTCCGTTATAGGGCCAAGTGCACCGGACCTGCAAGGACCATTGCAAGATACCTTAGACAATTTGTCTACTTGGGCTATGAAGCTGGGTATCGAATTCTCTCCGGAGAAAACTGAGTTGATTGTTTTTTCTAGGAAGCATCATCCTGCACAGTTACAGCTTCAACTAAAGGGTAGAACAATCACTCAAAGTATATCTTTCAAGTATTTAGGTGTCTGGTTCGATTCCAAAAGCACGTGGGGAAAACATATTGCGTATGTGAAACAAAAATGCCAACAAAGAATCAATTTTCTTCGTACAATTACCGGAACTTGGTGGGGAGCACACCCGGAAGATCTGATCAGGTTGTATCGAACAACCATCTTGTCGGTTCTAGAGTACGGTAGCTTCTGCTTTCAATCCGCGGCGAAAACACATATCTTGAAGCTGCAACGAGTTCAATACCGTTGACTCCGAATCGCGCTTGGCTGTATGCACTCGACGCATACGATGAGCCTCGAAGTACTCGCGGGTGTTCTCCCACTGACAGATCGTTTCGCGGAGCTGTCCTTTCGGTTTCTTATCCGTTGTGAAGTAATGAACCCATTGGTAATAGAAAACTTTGAGAAGCTGCTCGACAGAAATCCTCAAACAAGATTCATGAGTCTCTATTACGATTACATGACGCTGGAGATTGGCCCTTCTTCATTCAATTCCTCTCGTGTTTGCCTCCAAGACTTTTATAGTTCCTCTGTAAATTTTGATCTGACCATGTTGCAAGAAATCCGTGGAATACCAGATCACCATCGGTCGATGGTTGTTCCCTTAATTTTTGCAAACAAGTACCACCATATTAGTAACAATAAGAGTTTTTTCACAGATGGGTCAACTATAAACGCTTCCACTGGATTTGGAGTATTCAACGAATTTCATAGCGCCTCATATCAACTGCAAAATCCCTGTTCCGTATACGTTGCGGAACTAGCAGCCATATTTTACGCAGTAGAGCAAATTGCCTCACTACCATCTGATCACTATTTTATTTTTACTGATAGCCTTAGCTCGTTGGAGGCTATTCGATCAATGAGGCTGATGAAGCACTCCTCGTATTTCCTGACCGAAATCCGAGCTAAATTGAGTACTTTATCTAACTGCTCCTATACTATCACCTTAGTTTGGGTCCCATCTCATTGCTCAATTCCGGGTAATGAGAAAGCGGACTCGCTAGCTAAGGTGGGCGCTATGGAAGGCGATATTTTTGACCGAAAAATCGCCTTTGCGGAATTTTTCTCAATTACCCGTCAGCACGTCCTCACCAACTGGCAACAAAAATGGAATGAGAGTGATCTGGGAAGATGGTTACATTCTATTCTCCCACAGGTGTCGAACAAGCCATGGTTCAAAGGATTGGACATGAGCCGTGACTTTATACGTGTCATGTCAAGGCTCATGTCCAATCACTACTCGTTAGACTCGCATTTCTTCCGAATCGGGCTCGCAGGCAGCAATTTGTGCGCTTGTGGTAGTGGCTATCACGATATCGACCACGTGCTTTGGTCATGCACCCTACATTGTGTTGCTAGATCCGAGTTATCCGCATCCCTCAGGGCCCGAGGAAAACAACCTATGCGGCCCGTTAGAGACATCTTGGCGAGCCGAGATCTCGATTATTTTAATTTAATTTATGTGTTTTTAAAACGGATCGATCTGAGGATTTAGTAGTTAGTGTCATCTTGTGTTCTCTCAAGTTGCTAGGTCTCCATCGGTGTACCCCCATGTTTGTCTTTTTCTCCAGTATGTCGCTTAGTTCTAGATCAAGAGCACATTGCTCTAAAAAACCTTGTGTTCTCAATCCCTACCCTGCCACCCGTTTGTTACAATTTGTTACCCCTAACCTCGAGAAAGCCGCGAGTAATCGGCCCCCGCTTTACTAACGTTAGTTTTAAGTAATTTTGTACCCAAACGATGAATATCGGCTCCGCAAAGCTACGGCAAATGAGCCTGGAAAAATAAACGCATTATAAAAAAAAAAAAAAGAAACCATTAAGGTTAAATCCAAGCTCACTAGCTGCAATAAGGTCACCCTCGGACTATCATCGCCTTGTTTTAAAAAGTAATTCAATCACACCATCAAAACAAGCAATATCCAAGAGCAATAAAACGGCCATAAAAAGTGTTTCCACTTTACAACTGACCAGACGGGGAATTTCTCCAAAATCAATTTCCCATCGAAATCAACTTCAGGAACAACAATCAGCGAACTTTGTCCCTTTCCGAATGCAATAGTTGTTGCCTTTAGTGGCAGTTTAAGTTGCTTCCATCGGTACATGGAATCGTTCTGCGAGGAAAGACAAAAGACGGCAAAAAATGGAAACTTACAAGTTGGACGATTTACTTTGATTTCTTTCTGAGCTTGGTGTGGGTGATTTATATTTCTCTCCTGTTCTGTCTCCATGACGCCCATCTCAGAACTTGGAATGGGAAAAGTGAGAGCCGAAGAACGGTTTATTGGGTCAAGTTGGACACATCAGCAGGAAAAGTTCCTACGGGACAATTGGCGCCGTTAGTCTGGTTGGATTACATTCTGGTCCTTCTCACCCGCATTCAGTTTGTTTGCCCTGGCTGGCGACGACGACAACGAGGTCCACGTCCGTCGGTGGTGATTATAACGTGGAATAGAGGAAATACTTAAAGACAAACAAAAGTTTTCTATCGCAACGTCGTCAGCTCTGTAGTGACGAGAGGTGATTAATTTTAAAGTGCAATGGAGCGTTCTTGAGCAGTTTCACGGCTCAAGGGCTCAAGAGCTACGACGAACGTGAATCCATTACGCATGAAAAATAACCGAAAATATGTCACGCTTCTGGGTACGGATTAGATTATTGTGGAAATACAACCTCTTCGAAGATAGACTGCCTGGATAAGGGTTGGGGAAAAAGTCCCATTAACTCTAATATTGCATGAGCTTGAACAAGTTCGTGGGAGGCGTGGCTACGGCGATGATCGAGATTATGTTCGTGTTTTGAAACATGAATATAAGAATATCCGCAAAGCACAGCGCTCGCAATCGTTCAGCTCCTCCTGAAAGGCGTCATACACTTAACCACCCCGAAAAAGGGAAATGACGTCCTCGGGGTTTCAGGACGTTTCGATGAATGTCTCAACTCTATCAAAACACTCAAAAAATAGGTGACAAAATATTCGGAAACTTCCATTTATATCCCAAACGCAAAAGAATGCTAAATTAATGCTCTTCGGAGATCGGATCTCATTCCTTGGGAAAATCGGAAAACTACAAAGACGAGCACACATGACTAATGGCTGTGGCTCCGTCGAAATTTATTCCCACACGGACCGCATAAATTTGAGCGATGATGGCGAGATAGTTTTTTATGATAATGAGCGAACGACCTGCTCGTGGGACGAAGGGAGCATATTTATCACCCTCCTTGTTTGGAGCTTTTGTGTGGTGGGAAAATGTATTGCTTCGTTTGCTCCCGTTGCTTGGTAGAATAAATCATTTCTCATTAGGTTTGTCTGATCCACGCTCTGGGCGGACATTTCGCGATTCAATGAAGTTAGATTGCTGCGGGATAAGCTTCGAATGATAGACACCGACAGTTGTCAACACGGTAATGTCATTTGTTCATTGTCATTGGTGCAACATGATTATGCCACCCGGAGGTAGAGCTTTGGATAATTTGAAATGTTGGAAGAACTACAATTTTACGAAACCAAATGTTATGCTCCTAAATAGACCAGTTCCTCGTCAAATGAACAATAGATCAGACTTGACCTTCTCCTTTTTTTGACTTTAAATGATCTTTATTTTTTGTGTTTGTGTGGTTTACATGTATGAATTTTAAAGTGACATACATAGATGCGTCTTTTCAACTTTAGTACATTTTAGATTTTAATTATTATTTACAGTTCCTAGTCCTATCAGGCCTGTTTTAAAGTATGACCACCTTGGTGGGATTGGTTTGATTTGAATTGGAAAAAGGAGACTACTTATAACTACTATTTACAACTACAACTAACCGGCAACTACTACATATATACACAAATTGCTTATCAAAGCATGTTCTGATGTATTTCATTTCTACACAAACCTAGTCTTAATCTAATCTAATTTTGGAACATTTGCCTCTTGGTGGAGATCTGAAATTCTTGTGTCAAAGAGACGATCAAGGATCATCTTAAGATGATATTGGACCTGTGGTCAGTGAAGGTCAGGCCAACGCTGGTCCTGTTAAATTTTAATCTGTAAAAATGCGGTACAGCATGAGGGAAAAAGTTTTGCTAGTAAGCCATTTTCTGGCAGTGTTGTGCGTTTCGTCCGGACCAATGCAAATCCAGGCAAGACTGCATTCTACCGGTGTAGCAACTAGTCCCAATCTAAACTACTCGGTCGTTCCACAGCCCGTCGATGAAAACGTTTGCAAGTACAATGAAGCCTGCACGGCCGCCATGGAATGCTCTTTTGGCTTTGAAGCAAAAGCCAACTTGAAGCCATGTTCGACTGCAACCCACGTGGATGGAGTTTGCTGTCCCACAAGCGAGCAAAATTAAAACCAGCAGTAGCAACAGTAGCCACCTTCACAAACGTTCCCTGGAGCATCCCAGTGAGTACTTGTACTTGAACGCCATTAACGAGGGCCAACAGGAGTACAACGAAAAGCTACGCCATGAGGACAAACATCGAGCCGCAATGACTGCCAAGGATCAACAGGAATCGTTGTTTCACCGTATGTTGCGACCTGCTGCCGTAAGAGATCATGCGCAATCCCAGGACCCCGACGAGCAATCCGAAGTTTATGGGCATATTTTTGCCAGTCAAAAATTCGCTGAGATGACGAATATGACCTTGGAGGAGCGGCAAGGTGATCGGTTTGTGAGGCTTCCCAGGGCAGTGCAGAAGCGTTGTCTGCCACCGGTACCATGCAATCCGAATGCACGCTACCGGACCATCAACGGCACATGCAACAATCCACGGTCAGACAGGACCAGCTGGGGACAAGCTGGCTATCCTTTCGACAGGGTTCTGCCGCCGGCGTACGAAGATGGAGTATGGGCGCCAAGAATCCACTCGGTAACCGGCAACCTGCTCGGGAGTGTTCGAACCATTTCTGTGGCGCTATTTCCGGACCTTTTCCGACCGGACCCCACCCTGAACATTCTATTCATGCAGCTTGGCCAATTCATATCCCACGATTTTACCCTCAGCCGAAGCATCACGCTCAAGAATGGTCAACCGATCGAATGCTGCACCCCGGATGGCTCCCGGGAATTGACCGGAGCACAACGACATTTTGCCTGTTTCCCATCTCCGTCAGCCCCGATGATCCGTTCTACTCCAAGTTTGGCGTTCGCTGTTTAAACGTGGTCCGGATCCGGCTAGCTCACGTCTCCAAATGCAAACTGGGCTACGCAAAACAATCCGATCTCGTTACTCACTTCATCGATGCTTCGGTGGTGTACGGATCGATTGATGATGTGGCATTTGCTCTTCGCTCGTTCCGACAAGGCAAGCTGCGGGACTCGTTCCCAACTGGAATCGAACTGCTTCCGTTCGCTAGAGATCCCCGGGATTGCCTCCCGTGGGCTCGAGTTTGCTACGATGCCGGCGATATTCGAACCAATCAGCTGCTCGCTTTGACCATGGTTCATACGCTGTTCATGAGGGAACACAATCGAGTGGCAGAGGAGCTGAGTCGACTCAATACCCACTGGGACGACGAAACGATTTACCAAGAGTCGAGGAGGATAGTGATTGCTGAGCTTCAGAACGTGGTGTACAATGAGTACCTCCCGATTCTCCTCGGTCATCGGAAGGTGCAACAGTTCGGACTGGAGGATCCTATTAAAGGGTTCACCAACTTCTACAATCCGAATCTTCGACCGATGACGCTTGCTGAGGTTGCAGTGGCGGCCCAACGTTACGGCCACTCCACCGTTGAAGGGTTCTTCCGACTCCTCCACAAAAAGGCACCTCCGGAGGACGTCTTCATCAAGGACATCTTCAACGATCCGACCAAGACGCTGGAACCGGACAGTTTCGACGAAATGATGTTCTCTTTCAACCAACAGCCCATGGAGTCGATGGATAACGCTGTCACCTTTGGCCTTACCCGGTTCCTGTTCAAGGAGCGTAAACCATTCGGTTCGGATTTGGCCGCGATAAATATGCAACGGAGTCGTGACTTTGCCTTGCGGCCGTACAACGATTATCGCGAATGGGCAGGACTTCCCCGGATAACCGATTTCCGACAACTGGGCAAGGTGGGAGCACGGCTAGCACAGGTTTACGAATCTCCCGACGACATCGATCTGTGGCCTGGCGGTGTGTTGGAACCTCCGGCGAATGGTGCCGTTGTGGGACCGACATTCAGTCATCTGCTAGCGAAGGCGTACTCGCGGTACAAGTTTGGAGACAGGTACTACTTCACCAACTCTCCGGAGGTAAATCCGGGTGCCTTTACGCTGCAGCAGTTGAAGCAAATCCGGCGAACTTCGCTGGCCAGTATAATCTGTGCAAATGTGGATAACCGGTTCGATTTCTACCAGGCTCCTCAGGCGTTCCTGCAACCCAGTAACGATAACGTGCCAGTTCCCTGTGATAACTATCGCCTTTTGCGACTGGGAGCTTGGCGCAACTGAGGCTATTTTAAGATGTGTTCTTGTGTAAATGTTTTGGAAGGAAACATTGTTTGAAGATTTGTTGTCATTGTTGTGTTTGTAATTTGTTTGTAGTTTTGTTTGTGCAAATTCTTGCAGTCAAATGTCTAAGGCTGAAAATAAAGAGTTCTCTGTTCTGAGCGACTTGAATTTTGTTCCTGTGAGTCTGTGCACATGATTCCCACACCAGAGCTGCAAAGAGGATCGCAGGTGCTATAATTTGTTTGTAGACAGCCAGTTTGTTCAGCCTTGAGAGGCGGGATCTACGGCAAATCAGCGGTACAGACACCTAACCAAGGCGGAACACTTGATAACGGTTTTCTCCGAATGCGAGCTGAATAGGAGCTTTTGGTCAAACAACATCCCGAGATAGGTTACTTCGGCGGACCACTCAACCCTTGTGCCATCCATGATTACAGTACAAGAGGGAGCCGGTTTTAGTTTGGGTGATTGCCGATGGAGGAACATGATTGTTTGTGTTTTTGAGGCATTGATTTTGATTTTCCACGTGGTGGCATAATCAGCAAAGGCGTCAAGACATCGTTGGAGCTTGTTTGTTATTTCGCGAGGCATCCTACCCTTGACGGTTATTGCGGTATCATCTGCGAACAGGAAGAACACGCAACCGTCTCCGAGGGGAGGAATGTCTGAAGTGTAGATGCTGTAAAGCAAAGGGCCCAACAGACTTCCTTGCGGAACTCCTGCTGGGATGGAGAACGTGTTTGAAAGGCAGCCATTCAACGATACCCTGAACGACCTTTGCTGAAGGTAGTTACGGGTGATTTTAACAAGACGCAAAGGAAGGTTGAAGTTACAAAGCTTGTATACTAGCCCATTGTGCCAAACATTGTCAAACGCTGTCATGACTATGGACTTGGATACAGCCTTGTTACTTCGGATGTTATTCATCACCCGTACTAGCTGATGATTTGTGGAGTGCCCCTTCCTGAACCCGAACTGTTCCGGTAGGAGAATGTTGTGCTACTCGACAAACTTGAGCAAACGATTGAGAAAAAGCATTGGTTTTGTGGTTCCCTTATTTGGATTATTTTCTGCTTGGATCCTTATAATTTCGTATCCTGGCTTCGATCCTTGTTTTTGAGGTGTTTTTTTTTTTGATTTCTATATGGGGGTACACTTTGTGAAAACCGAAAATGGAACATGTAACAAATTAAGAAAGATTTTGAACGTTAATAACTCAGCTGCCCCTGGTTAAATTTCAATAATTGTATTACCAATCGATCAAAAATATGGCTACGCATCGGTAACAATGCTTCCGAATGTTGATTTTCAACAAGAAACTATTGTCCAGCATTGTCCAAAAGCGTCGAATTAACTAACAAATCCACCAATTACCTACATGCATATGCTGCTTCCCCAGCACAGTCGTCAGAGAGTAATAAGTAGACGAAACAAGTCGAACTGGCATTCCCCTCCGATCCTCGGGCGCGTGCGAATAGGGAGGATGGAATTGCGTAATATTTTGCACACTCACCGCCATATTCAGAACCACACGCTCCCAACAACCACACCACTGTGTGCCGGTGTTCGGTCGTCGAAATTAGTAACAGCAGTAGCAGTGCTTTCGGCGTGTGGCGTTGAAAATTGTTCTCCAGTAACAACGAAAGGCTGCCTGCAAGCAGTGAGCTGCAGAGCCCACATAAGCAACCATCAAAGGAGGAAGAAGCTGCACCGCTATGCTATGGATCGGAATCAGTAGCTCTTAGTGAGTCGCTGTGGGTCGGTCATCTATGCTAAGCGTGTCACCCTCGCTCCAAACGACATACAGCTCGACAGCCTCATCCGTGTTGAACACCCAGCTCAGAATTTCTCAACCATCACTACAAAACGGTCCTTTTCAGGACCACCGTAAATTTGTTAAGAGTATTATTTGGACATTTGTCAAGGTCATCAGTTCTCGCAAGCAGCTAGCTATCAAGGCTCAATCTGGTCTCTATAGACGGTTTGGAGTTGTAGGCCTGAATATATTGGTGAGATTAATCATCGTCCGACCATTTTCCACAACACGCTGGTAGGAAGTGTTAAAAATCCATATAGAATTTGAGAGAAGTTGGAATAATTTGCTTTGGGTGTATATTCTGTCCCCAGAAAGCCAATAAAATCAAATTTGTGAGAAAATTAGCTCTCACGAGTTCAATCTCTCGAAGTCCCTCCTTTTGACGTAGGACTACGTCTTTGATTTCTATATGGGGGACACTTTGTGAAAACCGAAAATGGAACATGTAACAAATTAAGAAAGATTTTGAACGTTGATAACTCAGCTGCCCCTAGTCCAATTTCAATAATTTTATCACCAATCGATCAGAAATATGGCTACGCATTGATAACAATGCTTCCGAATGTTGATTTTCAACAAGAAACTATTGAAAAACTGGTAAATGTTCAGCATTGTCCAAAAGCGTCGAATTAACTAACAAATCCATAAATTACCTACATGCATATGCTACTTCCCCAGCACAGTCGTCAGAGAGTAGTAAGTAGACGAAACAAGTCGAAGTGGCATACGCCTCCGATCCTCGGGCGCGTGCGAATAGGGAGGATGGAATTGCGTAATATTTTACACACTCATTGCCATGTTCAGAACCAAACGCAAATTCTTCGAGATAACCACCATCCGTCGTCTGGCTCGCCGTGGCGGTGTCTGACGTATCTCCGGTTTGATTTACGAGGTGTGCTGAAGGTGTTCCTGAAAAATGAGATCTGTGATGCTGTCACCTACACTAAACACGCCAAGCGTAAGCGGCCATGGATGTCATCTACGTTTTTGAAGTGACAGAGACGCACTCTGTTTGGTTTCAGAGGTTAAATCATCACCAACATTGGAAACAAAACGGCTCTTTTCAGGGCCACCAAACTTATTACAATAAAGAGTAGGAATAGAATTCATCTGCCTGTTTGTCCATATTCAGAACCACCGACCACACAAAATGCTCATGTGATCAAACTGGAAGCAGGGATACAAATTGTTTTGATCAACCTTGATCAACTTTGAATCGCCACGGCCGGATATTTTCGATGGAAGAAGCAACAATCTAGCATCTAATTCGACGAAGACGGCAGGAAACATTTCTGAATCAACAATAGAATAGGGCTCATCAGCATTTGTAAACAAACCGTTCCAAAGCCTCACAAATCGAAGGCCGCTCACACAAACCAACACCAACATCTTGTAGGTAGAAGTTTCCCCTATCCGATGATGGTGTTGGTTTGTGTGGGTGGCCTTCGCTTTGTGAGTAAAGGGCTTTGGAACGGTTTGTTTACAAATGTTGATGGGCTCTTTTCTATTGTTGATCCAGATTTGTGAAGCCGAGCTATTTACGAAAGAGAGTGTCGATGAAGAGAATCGATCAATGTAGATAGGACCTATTGAAAAGTGACGCGAGATTTGTTTTCCGTACTGAGCTCCAATGCTACCGACGCCAGGGAGGCAGCTCCCAGAGATGTTATGCCTTAGAACATGCCGATGGCGCCGACTGAGATTGGACCCAGGTCTGCTGGGGTGAGAGGTAATTACGCTAACCACCGGCGCCGATATCTATCACGGCGAATGAGAACGACCCAAATTTGAGTTTAGTTTTCTCAGAAATAAGTGCACGAACTCAGCGATGAGTAAATATTCCTCATGTTTTCCCAGGTTTTTCCAGGATTTTCCAGGGAAAAATTCCCGAATTTGAGAAAAGTAAAGATTGGATTCACTCAGTCTATTGGTACTACTCCGAGACTGAATAAAATTTTCGTCAATTTCCTCATTTTTTGGCAGATTTTTTAGGTTTTCCACAGGAAATCATGAGACAAATTTACTCATCGATGAGTTCCTACAGTTTTGGCGATTATGAGTGAATTAAACTCAAATTTGGGGCGTTCTCATTCGCCGTGTACGCAAAAAGAAAATAGCCAGTGTCGCTACTTGATAGCAAACTACTCATAATGGGAGGAGTCTTTGTAGCTTTTATACCACTTGGTTGCACATCATTCTGCTTTAACCTAAAAAATATAAAGCAGCGCTGCTGTCTGGTATCAGCCCATTCTCTTTGCTCGACTGTTGAGCTGTTCAGTTCGTTTTCTTTTTCGCTCGAGTTCTCGCTTCGATTCGGTTTGTGCTGTCGCGTTGCGCCGTGGAAGCGTCGCCACCTTCGCGCGTTCTGGCAAGTTTACTGCAACTTGCCAACACGAAACAAATGGTGCGTAAACGTACCAATGATTCAGCAGCGGGCCCTTCAAAGAAGGTGGTAATCCAGCACAGCGCGTCGCAGGATGACGCCGGAAAACGGGTACTACAAGCCAACCAGTTTGCGGTGCTCCCCGAAGAAAATGGCGATGGTGACGTCGTTCCCATCGCTGCAAGAGAGCGGATTCCCCCGCTTTTCACGCCGGAGAAGGATGTTGCCAAGCTGCGTGCCGAACTGGCAAAACACAAGCTGCTGCCTCGCTTCAAGCTTTGCAGCATCGGCACCAAAATCATGTGCTCCAGCCTGGAGGAGTACAATCAAACAGGATGTTTCCTAAAGGAAAACAACGTTGACTTCTTCACGCACGATCTGCCATCGAGCAAGCCACTGAAGCTGGTATTGCGTGGATTACCGTCGTTCGAGGCGGCTGTGGTTAAATTCGAGCTGGAGCGGCTTGGGCTCAAACCTGAGGCGGTGTTCCCAATAAACCGGCGTTCCAACCACAACACTAGCTTCCGTGACCAGTTGTTCCTGGTGCACTTCACGAAGGGATCCACCAGTCTAGCGGCTCTGAGATCCAAAATCCGGGACCTGTTCCAGGTCATCATCAGTTGGGAGCATTACAAATCCCAACATCGTGATGTTACGCAGTGTATGAACTGCCTCTCCTACGGCCATGGCACCAAAAACTGCCATATGAAGACTATCTGCGGCAAGTGTGCTGGAACTCACTCGACTGCGTCCTGTGAGCAAGATGATGACATCGAGCCAACGTGTGTCAACTGCGGTGGTAACCACCAAGCCTCCAATCGCGGATGTCCCAAGCGAGTGGAGTTCATCAATATCCGTCGGAAGGCTACGATCAATAATCAGCCCGGTCGCCTCCTGCACGCACGGAAGTCCAGTACCCAGCTCTCCAGCCCCGTCGACATGTTCCGAACTTAGAACCACTTCCGCTCAACAACCAACAAGTCAAGCATGTGAGTATTCCTAACAATCGAACAGTCCAGCATCGTCTCGCTGCTGCTGCTGCCCAGCCAATGCCAGGTCCCTCCACCGCCCCTGGTTTATCATACGCTGGTGTTGTCTCAGGTGAGCCTGTTGACGATTCTCCGTTCACCTCGGAGGAACTTGTGACGCTCGTGGCCGAGGTCATCATCATCTTGCGCACCTGCAAGACTCGATCTGAACAGCTTCATGCTGCCCTGTCCCTTGTCACTAAGTATGGACCGTGAAGCCATCAAGATCGTAAATTGGAACGCTTGCTCCTTGAAGAGCAAAAACATCGAGTTTGTTGAGTTTCTCAATGAACGAAACATCGACATTGCCATCATAACTGAAACCCACCTGAAGCCTGAAACAAACGTCTACCTTCCCGATTTCCGGCTCGTGAGGCTAGATCGCACCAACTCTGGAGGAGGAGGAGTGGCTATTGCAATAAGGAGAAACATCTGCAGTCGACTGATGCCCAGCTTTCAGCTGAAGATCATCGAAGCCGTAGGGGTGGAAGTTTCTACTCCTATCGGCCCCATCACCATCGTCGCGGCTTACTGCCCCAAACAAGTCAACATCAGGGACGGATCAGCAGCAGATCTGCGACGAGATATTATCAAGCTAACACGACGACGGGAAAACTTTATCATCGCTGGCGACCTGAACGCCAAACATCAAGCTTGGGGCAACAATCGGCGCAATCAAAACGGCACCACTACCCGGTGGTGACTGAGGTGGGATCCTCCGTAAATCGATTTGAAGCTTTCCGGCGCAACTATCATCGTGTTGACTGGGGTCAGTTCCAACATTGCGTCGACACCGCTGTAGACTACGATGTCCAACCGGAATCGTCCGAAGATGTTGACCGGTGTCTGCGCTCCATCGATCAAGCAATTTCCCGGGCCAGGGAGCTACATGTGCCAGTATCCAGACAGGTGAGTAACACTCTGAACCTTGACAGGCCTACTAAAGACCTCATTAGACTCCGCAACACGATCCGTAGGCAGTACCAGCGTACTGGGCTGCCTAATCTGAAGACCAATTGCAACCGTTTGAGCAAAATCATCCAAGCCAGGATGGTGGATCTCAGAAATATCGATTTTGCAAACAAGATTCGCTCTCTCCCAGATTGTGCTAAGCCATTCTGGAAAATGGCAAAGATTTTGAAAAATAAGCCGAGGCCCATTCCTCCCCTTTCCTCTCCTAACCAAAATTCGGATCCATCTTTACTAATAACCCCATTTGAAAAGGCCAATGCTCTTGGACAACACTTTGAAAATTCACATAACCTTGGCCACGCCATGGTGAGTCCCCACGAGCCTGCAGTATCACAGGCAATGGCTAGTGTCGCTGCCACCCCCGTAGTTGTCCCTGACGAAAGTAGAATATCGGCTGATGAGGTGATAGCAGCGATTAAATCAACAAAGAACATGAAGGCCGCTGGTGTCGATGGAGTGGTCAACCTCGAGCTGAAAAACTTGAGTGTTGACTTCTTCAAGCACCTTGCAGTGGTCTTCAACAAGTGTTTAATGCTTGGCTACTTCCCTGCATGCTGGAAGTTAGCCAAAGTTATTCCAATTCACAAACCTGGCAAAGACCCTACCAGTGCCAAAAGCTATCGCCCCATCAGCCTCTTGTCCTCCATCTCGAAGCTATTCGAAAAATTGATACTCAGCCGTCTGCTGGTGTTTTCAAATGATAATAACATCTTTCTCAAAGAGCAATTCGGGTTTAGGAAAGGCCACTCTACCATCCACCAACTCGCACGGGTTACTAACATCATCAAGCGGAACAAGTCCGTTTCCAATACATCTGCCATGGCATTGTTGGACGTCGAGAAGGCGTTCGACAATGTCTGGCATGATGGTCTAGTGTACAAGCTGCATCGATACAACTTTCCGAACTACCTCGTGAAGATCATCAAAAACTACTTGTCGGGCAGATCATTCCAGGTCTACTTGAACAATGTCTCCTCTGATACGTTCAACGTTGATGCAGGGGTCCCTCAAGGTAGCCTGCTTGGGCCTATCCTATTCAACATTTTCACGTCAGACGTTCCTCCCCTGCCGGGTGGTGGTATCCTGTCAATGTTCGCAGATGACACCTCCATCATCTATAAGGGTCGAGTGATCCGTGCTCTGGCGAGTAAACTACAATCAGGCCTGGATGTTTTGTCCGACTATTTTAAGAGCTGGAAGATTTGTATCAATGCAGCTAAAACACAAACCATTCTGTTCCCACACTCGAATTCACCTCGGCTTGTTTCACCTGCTAACAAAAAGGTCCATCTTGATAGCACTCCCATTGAATGGTCGAGTGAAGTAGTCTACCTTGGTCTCACCCTCGATAGCAAATTGCTATTCCGATCCCATGTGGACAAGACATCCACCAAGTGTAACATCTTGATCAGGTCGCTCTACCCTCTGATAAACAGGAAGTCCACCCTGTCCCTCAAAAACAAGCTTGCTGTCCACAAGCAAATCATTCTGCCGGCTATTGAGTATGGTATGCCAATCTGGGAGAGTTGTGCTAAGTGCCACCACTTAAAGCTTCAGAGGATCCAAAACAAGATCCTCAGAATGATCCTTAACAGTCCACCGCGAACTCGTAATTCTGAGATTCACCACCTGGCCGGTCTTCAAACACTCGAGGAGCGAAAGACTTCCACGCTGGAAAGGTTCAGAGTCGCCTGTCTGCGATCAAACCACCAGATCATTCGTGATTTGGCAACCTAGTTTAAGTAGTTAGGTGCTCAAGTAGGTAGGTTATCAAATTTTTAAATTCAAACCAAAACAATCCCACAAAGGGTATCCTGTAAATTAGCGCTAAACGCAATCATCACATTAGAATAACCAATTAACTAGAACAAAGATGAAGAGCCAAAGGCTAACCAATTGAAATGTTAAATCAAATGTTGAAACATAAAACCCAGAAAATAAACGTAAATTTTACTACTACTACTGGCTCAGCTCAGCTCATTTTCGCTTCGGACGGCGTGGTGAGCAATAGTAGCAGTAGGTCGTGGCAAAGGAGGTGCCAATCGTCATCGCAAATTCTTCGAGATAACCACCATCCGTCGTCTGGCTCGCCGTCGCAGTGTCTGACGTATCTCCGGTCTAATCTACGAGGTGTGCTGAAGGTGTTCGTGGAAAATGAGGTCCGTGATGCTGTCACCTACACTAAACACGCCAAGCGTAAGTGGCCATGGATGTCCTCTTCAATAAAACGGCCCTTTTCAGGGCCATCAAGCTTACATCAGTAAAGAGTTGGAATAGAATTTATCTATGCTTGTTTGTTCACAAGCCCCCAACGACCACACAAACTTGGAAGCAGGGGTGCAAGTGATTTTGATTGATTCTCGTAATCAACTTTCTTTTTGAAAAAGATTACTACAAATTTGGATCGCCTACAATTCAAAACCGGAAAGAGTTGAGATAATAGATATTTCAGGCATAACATTTGATAACGGCACAAAAGCATTTGTAAACAAACCTTCTTAGGCCCTTTACACGCGAACCAAAGTACGCCCACGCAAACCAACAACATCATCGCATAGTGACAACTATCACCTTTCCGTAAGTGGTATTGGTTTGCGTGGGCGTACTTTAGTTCGCGTGTAAAGGGCCTTAGAATGTTTGTTTACAAATGCTTTTGTGCCGTTATCAAATGTTATGCCTGATTTGATCAATTAAAAGAACATAATGCTCTTCACATTTATTCCGTCCACTAGCGGTCCTACGTCAAGCTGCCGTTTGTGCCCCTAGGCACAGACCCTTCTACTTTTTTACATCCTCTGCACAAACGATACTTTCCGCCCCGCCCCATTCATATAATTCGGAAGGAAATCGTGTGAGGGGTGAATTGAATACACTTTAATACCAAAATGCACAAAACTTAAAAATTCATAAGTAACAAAAAAATCAAAATACACCTTTTAAATTCGGGTAGATGAATCGAAAATACTCAAGTTGACAGTCCCTTGGATTCTCTTCATAAACTTTCTCTTTGAAATAAATATTACAAATTTGATACGCTTACAAATAAAAAACGGAAAGAGTTAAGATAATTGATGATTGATCAGTTAAAAGAACTAAATGTTCACATTTGTTCCGTCCACTAGCGGTCCTACGTTAAACTTTCGTTCGTGCCCCTAGGCACAGACCCTTCTACTTTTTAAATTTGTAACAGATTCTTTAGTAGCAATACATGTTCGATGTTTAGTGTAGTGTTTTTTTTAA
Organism: Ochlerotatus camptorhynchus; assembly: GCF_037179485.1. NCBI lineage: Eukaryota > Metazoa > Arthropoda > Insecta > Diptera > Culicidae > Ochlerotatus > Ochlerotatus camptorhynchus. The sequence continues at coordinate 138,995 of NW_027040630.1, read as the reverse complement.
ATAAAGTGTTTAATTGAACTGACTGTAAATAAATGTTGTAAAATAAACTGAATTGTAATAGTCTAGTATGTTAAACTGGATCCCATTACTCACTGCGTTGGAAGAAACCAGAAAAATCAAGGCCATCATAATCCTAACGAAAACATTTCGACGCCCAATCTCCAATTCACCCAAGAAACTAATCCCAAGGTAAAACAGGAGGTTTACGAGTACACCAGTTTCGCTGAGCAATTTTAGCGGGTGTTGGATTGCCACTTGTATTTGACCCAATTAGGTCCGAGTTTCGCTTCCGTTTGTATGGATATGATGGTGTTAGTGAGTTTTTAGTCAAACTGAAAGCTTTTGCTCGACTATACCCACTTTGCAACAGTTTGTTGACGTAGGATTACGTCTTTCGGTAACATATTGGGGATGCAATTTCAAAAAACCAAAATTGACCGCGTTACGAAAACTCTGTCAATAGCAGATGGATATGAATTCTAAACAAGGCAATCGATTTGAAATTCATCTACGAATCTGTTAAAATGAACATTTTATCAATTTTGAAAAGGTCACTATTGAACATTGCATGAATGTGGAACTGTTGCTATGATAATTAAAATTATCACCGATTGCCTGCGAAAAGCGCTTTCCCTAACACAGATTTCAAAATTGAATTCCATCCGGTCGCACCGAATGGTGTTCTTTCAATCACCGTATGTGGTGAGTGGTGGTGTTCTCCAGTACACAACGAAAAGCTCCCCGCAAGCAGCTAGCTATCAAGGCTGCCCTCAACCACTGATCGGATTCAGGTGCTCGTCGTAAGCAATCTATGCCATCCGTGTTGAACACCCTAATAGCTCAGCATTACTAAACCATCACGACAAAATGGTCCTTTACAGGACCACCATAATTGCCTTGCTGCGAGCCCCCATCACCCCCAAAGCTCTTGCGTCAAGTATTTAACTGGTACATACAAATTCTCGCAATGATCGAATACCACAGAAAAGCAAAAACAAAAACTCGAATTTATATGATTGATCGCGAATATCTTGCGATTAGAAAAAAATAAATTCCTCCGATCAATAATCGATTTTTTTCATTATATACAAATAAGACAAAAATTCCGTGAGTTTTATGCATGAAAATGCTTAATTTTGTAATCAGAAAACGAGGCGTTTCCATGATGGGAAAAGTTGTTTCCCTAACACAGTCGCCGAATATTGATATCGAGCACTGAGCCCTAGACGGTACCTATGTTGATGCATTTTGATGCAAAGTTTAAGCCCCTTTTATTAAGAGAATAATGCAAAAAAAATCTAACTGAATTCTCTTAATAGAAGGGGCTTAAAATCTGCATCAAAATGCATAAATGTGGGCACCGTCCGGTATGCTCAGTTTCTGTGATTGATGTGTTTTCCCTAATACATATTTCATTTCCACTCCGCTATCATTTCCGAGAACATCGAGGGAAAAATACACAGCATTGTTCTAAGCTGGCTTCCAACCCATCGGTCCTTTTCAGGACCACAAATGACTGATAAATGAGTTAGCTAAAGAGTTCAAGTAAGAGCTTATATCCAAGACATAACGGCCAGGACACTAAAAGAGCACCTCAAAAACAGAACTCTAAAAATTGCTTTCGAATTTCAACTTATCGAACTTTTATTTTTTTTTTCACTGATAACGAGTTAAGAAATCAATTTAATGTTTACTATACTTTTGCTGTGACATCAAACATACCTTTCGTAATCCTACGTCAAATCTACGGTCGTGTCTTGGATACAACCTCTTACTTTTTTTCAAACGTTTTTGACCAGCTGCACTTTGTAGAGGGTATGGAGAGAGTCATGATAAGAGACATTGAACTTCTCCTCAGATTTCTAGGAGAGTAATCTTGATGGTGGGGATGACAATAAGGTTACATTGATGCCATCTTCGTAGTCGTCGTCATCATCCTTACCAGCACCATCATTATCAGTATTTAGGATGGACCACTTAATTTTTATCACTATAAATCGAAGTTTTATTTTTTTTATCATTCACCTAACCTCACTTTTTGTATGGCATAACTTGTATGCAAGATGGATTTTATTTATTCCAAACACTGCATGCATTTATTGTTTCTCCCCATACTAAGAAGTCAGTTCGAAATTATAATCCTTAGCACTTTCTTGATGTATGCACTAATCACTCACAAATATAGGAGGCACTTTTGCAGTGAATTCCCGAAAAATTTTAAAGCCGATGATAGGGTAACCAACTGATTTTGGACCCCTAGAGGAAGTGAGATCACGTTTATGTCAAAATAATATTATTTGTTTATTATTATTATGCAATTTACTAGCGGTTGTGTTCGAAAGCTACTCATCTTGGATGTAAAATGTCACTAGATGTTTTATTTATTGATATATACTCGAAAAATAATTCTTTTCACATCATGATATTCACATATTTTGGACCCTTCCACTTGATTTTGGACAGTGTCCATAATATATTTTGGACACACTGAATGGGAACGAATATATTTTGGACATGCTGAAGTTCTTTCAACCTATCAGCCTAAAATTAATTACGACGGTCACTTCTTCCTATCTCGCATTTGTTAGGTCCGTCTAGGTGGGAAAATTTTCAAAGAAGGTGCCGTAAAACGGGGTGAAATTGATCAGCGGGGTAAATTTGATCGCTGAGTATACCCAATATTGTACTTATGCATAATATTTTTACAATGCATACAAAGATACATTCGTACGCTTAGTAACGAAAAACATGTTACACATGAAAAAATATCACGAGAAATTTCAGCGATCAATTTTGCCCCGCTGATCAATTACACCCCGTTTTACGGTATGCATAAAAGTTAACCCCCCGTTACTCGCGCTGTTGTACTTTGTACAACACATATGAGTTTTCCATTGCCATTTTGTTGCTGCCAATCGATCTGAAACCAACTTGTATTTCTCAAAAAACTTGTTTTGAACTAAAAAAGCTAAACTTTGATTACAATTAACCCCCAAAATGCGGATAATAGAGAAAATGTAAATGGAAACCGCGTAAACGGTGTCCAAACTACGTGGGATTGACTTAATTAGTTACAACATGGAATATCTCGAGATCCTGACCAGATAGAAAGTTACTGTCTTCGGCAAAGTTGTTCAGGAGGTCAAAGCCTATTTCTTAGTGTACAATAGCTCACTTCGTGGTGCTAGTATGCATGCGAAATTCTCGTGTATAAAATATCTCTAGATCCTGACCAGATAGAAAGTAAATGCCTTCAGCAAAGTTGTTCAGGAAGTCAAGCTCTTTTCTTTGGGGAGTAGTTCAGAAATTTCACACTACGAGGCACTAGTATATACGTGTAATTTTCGCATATACAATAGCTCGAGTTCTTGACCAGCTAGAAAGTTACTGTATTGGACAAGTTTGTTCAGGGGGTCAAAACTTTTCGACTGGTAGACAGTAGTTCAGAATTTTCTCACCACGTGGCGTTTGTATACATATACACTTCTCGCATATGATATATCTCGAGATCCTGACCAAATAGAAAGTTACTGTCTTTGAAAAAGTTGTTCAGGAGGTCAAAGCCTATTGCTTGGTGTAGAATAGTTCAGAATTTTCTCACTATGTAGTTCTAGTATACACGTTAAATTCTCTCATATAGAATATCTAGAGAGCATGACAAGATAGAATGTTACTGTCTTGGGCAAAGTTGTTCAGGTGATCAAGGCTTTTTGGCTAGTGGACGGTAGTTCAGAATATTTCACTTCATGGTACTAGTATATACGTGCAATTCTCGCATATGATATATCTCAAGACCTGCTAAAAATGTACTGTAATCGGCAAAGTTGTCCAGGAGATCAAACCCTATCGTTGGTGGAAAGTACATAATTTTCTCACTAGGTGACGTTGAAAGACACGTGAAATCCTTGCATATAATATATCTCTGAATGACCGGCATACTAGTGCCACGTAAAGGGAAAATTCTGAATTACTGTACACCAACGAAAAGATCCTAACATCCTGAACAACTTTGCCGAAGACAGTAACTTTCTGTCTGGTCAGGATCTAGAGATATTTTATATGCGAGAGTTCCTCATGTATACTAGCGTTGCAAAGTGAGAAAACTCTGAACTTAAGTCCACCAACAAAAAGGCCTTGACTTCCTGAACAACTTTGCCGAAGACAGTAACTTTTTATATGATCAGGATTTCGAGATATTTTATATGAGAATTTCACGTATATACTAGCACCATATAGTGAAAAAATTCTGAACTATAGGCTTTGAACTCCTGAACAACTTTTTCGAAGACAATAACTTTCTATCTGGTCATGATTTCGAGATATATCACATGCGAGAACTTCACATGTATACTAGCGCTATGTAGTGAGTAAATTTTAAACTACTGTCGACCAGCAAAAAGGTTATGATCTCTAGAACTACTTTGGCAAAGACAGTAACTTTCTATCTGGTCAGGATCTCGAGATATTCCATGTTGTAACCAATTAAGTCAGAACCCTCGTAGTATGGACACCATTTACGCGGTTTCCATTTACATTTTCTCTATTATCCGCATATTTTGGGGGTTAACTGTAATAAATATTAAGCTTGTTTAGTTAAAAGCAAGTTTTTTGAGGAATACTCGTTGAATTCAGATCGATTGGTAGCTCGGCTGCAAAATGGTAATGGAAAACTCACACTGTTGTACAAAGTACAACGCGTGAGTACTCGTGTTACAAAAGTTGGCGCGAGTAACGGAGGAAATATAATATAACATAAAGAAACAACTGATCATACCATAAAAAAAATCATTCAGAAGTATATCTTAATACGGAGACCTGACTCTATGCTTGCAGTCCATATTATTTTTTGTATGGGCTGTTCATAAACTACGTAGACGGTTTTTGAGAGATTTCAACCCCCCCCCCCCCCCTTCCGTAGAAGACAGTCTCAAACACAAAATTTAAAAAATTGTATGGACCGTAGACATCTGCCAAGCGCTCCCACCCCCCTAAAGCGTCTACGTAGTTTATGAACAGCCCCTTAGTTAAATGCGTTTGGGAGATAGGAAAACTTTTGTGGAAAACTAGGAACTAGGAAAACTAGGAAAACTCGGAGTGGACCACTCTACGTGTTTTGCCGTTTTTCCCATTTTGAATCGCCTGATAAACAAGAAACATATTTAAAAACAATGAATTCATATAATTTTGATTGATTTACTTACCAATTTAATCAGAAATCTGAGATAATAGCACGATCGACCAACCGGAAATTTTTTTTTGTGGCTCTTTTGATGATTCTCATTTGATAAGTGTCCAAAATAAGTTGGTAACATTTTTTTGCGATCTTTTTTGGACACTTTTTATTTAATACTTTTTAAGTAAAATCTTATGGTGAAATCTTTGTAAACACGTGAAATACATCTTCCAAAGTAAGATAAACTGATTTGATAAAAACAAATCATTGAATTGTATATTTTAGACCAAATTTAAAACAAGTACACTAACGCCGATTCCTCTTGACAAACGTCGAAACATGAAACTTTGTCGATAACATTTTCTAAAACTGCTTAAATTGAGCAATTGTAAGCAATTTGAGGTGAACTAATGATCTTGAGACATAGCAAGTAATTGAAAGAATGTAATTACAACATCAACCCAGATGAATTTGAAGAAACTAGACAGTAAGCGAGGAAAATATATGAAAAGGGTCCAAAATATGTAGGGGTCCAATTCAAGTTGGTTACCCTATATACAGTATGCAAAAAAAGTTTATCCACCCCCCTACCAATTCACACTTTTTTTTGTTTTTCTGGTGAAAATCAGTTTAATTTTATGAGTGTTCCTCCATGATTTATCAATTTATGTTTATTTATCACATTGCCATTGAAAATACGGCGTTTATATCTTATCGTGAGATTTCATGTGATAAATTATGAAAAATGGTAAAAAATTACGCAAAAAAAGTTTATCCACCCCCAAACGGATTCTATGATTTAAGTGTGTTTTACAGAGTTTTAGTGTGTATTCTGAAACTTTATCGAATGTAAACATTGTGTCTATCTGTCATTTAGTGCTCTTGAAGTTTTCGTGCTCAAAATTGGAAGTTATTTGTTTCAAAATTGGAAGTTATTTGTTTCAAAATGCCTAAAAAAGATCAAATTTCAATCAGAATCCGAAATTTGATTATTGAACATCACAAAACTGGCAAAAGCTACCGTGATATTGCCGATATTGTCCAGTTTCACAAAGATTCGGTCACTAGAATTGTGCAGATGTACAAAAAGCGTGGTTCTATTTCACCAGCTAAGCGATCGGGGCGTCCTTCAAAGACAACTGGCCGAATTGACCGAGCTATCGTGAAGATGGCGGAGCTGGACCGGGGACTATCAGCTCCGAAAATTGCGAAACAGATTGAAAGCGAGTTTTCCACTCAACTGACATCACAATCCGTACGAAATCGTATTCATAAGAAAAGTCTTAAGGGCAGTAGCTCTTAAGAAGCCATGGTTGTCCGCAAAAAAGTTTTAAAAAAGATTGAAGTGGGCCCAGGACCACATTTCATGGACTTATGATGACTGGAATAAGGGGATTTGGTCAGACGAGATGAAAGTAATGCTATTTGGGTCACCATTGATACCATCAGACCCAAATAGCATTACTTTCGACTCGTCATGGTCCATGTAATGTGGTCCTGGGCTCACTTCAATCTTTTTTTAAACTTTTTTGCGGACAACCATGGCTTCTTAAGAGCTACTCTGCCCTTAAGACTTTTCTTATGAAGACGATTTCGTACGGATTGTGATGTCAGTTGAATGGAAAACTCGCTTTCAATCTGTTTCGCAATTTTCGGAGCTGATAGTCCCCGGTCCAGCTCCGCCATCTTCACGTTAGCTCGGTCAATTCGGCCAGCTGTCTTTGAAGGACGCCCCGATCGCTTAGCTGGTGAAATAGAACCACGCTTTTTGTACATCTGCACAATTCTAGTGACCGAATCTTTGTGAAACTGGACAATATCGGCAATATCACGGTAGCTTTTGCCAGTTTTGTGATGTTCAATAATCAAATTTCGGATTCTGATTGAAATTTGATCTTTTTTAGGCATTTTGAAACAAATAACTTCCAATTTTGAGCACGAAAACTTCAAGAGCACTAAATGACAGATAGACACAATGTTTACATTCGATAAAGTTTCAGAATACACACTAAAACTCTGTAAAACACACTTAAATCATAGAATCCGTTTGGGGGTGGATAAACTTTTTTTGCGTAATTTTTTACCATTTTTCATAATTTATCACATGAAATCTCAAAAAAAGATATAAACGCCGTATTTTCAATGGCAATGTGATAAATAAACATTAATTGATAAATCATGGAGGAACACTCATAAAATTAAACTGATTTTCACCAGAAAAATAAAAAAAAAATGTAAATTGGTAGGGGGGTGGATAAACTTTTTTTGCATACTGTACTTGCACAATAAGCAAACAGAGTTGCCAGATCAGCTTCATGTTAGATAGCTTTTCCAACCAACTCAGATTTACGTATTTTTTACAGTTTATATTTTTCCTGAAAAGCAATTATTTTTACTTCAGACGTCATTTCGGTTGCAAGTCATATTTTCGAGTTGATAATTGGTGGAAATGTGCTCATTCATACTTAAGACATTTATTCATATCTGTACCTAATTTATATAATTAAAAATCAGGTTCATTCACAGGGGATGCAAAGATAGTACCAAGGAATACGTTTCATGCTTTAATGTCCATCACTGAAAATACATTATAAATAAGCAAACATTGAACCTTACTTTCAACATACCCATAATCCTACAAAGTATCCTCAACGTACGTCCCTGTTAGCACCAAGCAGCATATGTATGAGGCATCACCATAAATCCACCATCCTGAATCATTTATCGCCCGGTATAACACGTTCCATTATCCACGTGCAAGCTTCAAGCGAAAGCGATCCATTGGCGGTAGCAACTTTCGATTAACTTCCAGCAAGTAAACGGGAGAAAGAAAACCAACATACATACCAACCAAACAACGAAAACAACAACTTCACTATTCACACTAATCGAGTGATAAGAAATTCAATATCCTGTCCAACGGAAGTGCTGCACCACTGACTGCGAAGTGGAGTGGGCAAGGATATTGTTTAAGACTGCACTGCACAGTGCACACTGGGCCAGGAACCGAAATTAGCAACACAAAACCTCTAGCGCATTGAGTTTGCATTATATTGAATTGGTGCCTTTGGCAAAGTTTCTCGATTAAACATGCACGTTCATCTGATCCTGAAAATTAGTTCTAATATCCTTCGCATAGATGGTGCTGTGGATCTAACTTTCTTATTTCGCATGATAGAGGTTTGCTGTCTTGGGCAAAGTTGTAGAACATAAAAAATATATATCAAAAATACTCAAGGACTCAAAGTTCGAGGTTTTCAAATAAAAAAGGTATAGTGAGTATTGTAAAATTTAACTGAAATTTACGGTTTTTGTACTATTTTCCATACAAACGACAAATCCTTCATTACGTGATTACTGTTAACTCGACCACACGGTTGCCAAAACATGTTATCAAGAACGCTTATATAAAAATATCAAATATTGTTTTCATTCTCTGCTCGGGTTGTCACTTCAAGCTGTCAACTGTTTTTAAAACTTCAAAATAAGTTTCAAATTTCTTGCCTGAAACAAAAATCAACAACACTCATTTCGCAAAACTACGTTTGATATATGTACTCATAGTTGTTAATTTTAGTGTCTTCATTGTTGTTCTCATTTATTGTTTTCCTATCTTCATTCAATCGCTATGTTTTGCTTTGATATACCTTCTATGCCACAATTTTTTGTTTTCTGTTTTTCGTTCTTATTAAATCTTCTATTTGCTTTTTTATATTTTAATTGATTGTTGTCACCTTTTTAATATATTTTTCAGTTGTTGCTACTTTTTCCTGTATTTCGACTGATCAGACAATAAATAATGCTTTTTATAATCATTCATTAATTCAATATTTAAATTCATCACTTCTTCATTTCTTTTTTCTTATTTCTCAATTCTCAATTCATGATGTGCAAGAGCAACGTTTCAATTTGCTGGCCAGTACAAATTGATCTGCTCCTTCGAAAGTCATCAATTTTATTCCGAATGGGAGAATGCAGCACTTTTTCCATTGCAACATCTATTCCCATCAACAGCTACACTATCTTTCAATAAACATAATCTACCCACCCCTGGATGCTATGATTTACCATTAATCAAAGTATTTTCCTCTTACCTGACAGCGAAATTTCCCCGGACCTTTCATCCAGCACCAACCAACTGGCAGTAGACCAAAACGCGCGCACGATGCAAGAAGATGGACCAAAATAATCTCCTCTCATCTACCGGACTGTGTACCAGTTCTGAGCTCTCCTTCTTGTTGCCCAGCGTAATCGATGAACTACTCCCGGCGGAAACTTACCGTTCCGATGGCAGGGTCTTAAATTGATATAAATTGAAAATAGCAATTTTATATATAAATTTTCCATTCATTCACCGACACTTTGGCACTTGCTGCACAACTCGCTGGACTGGCAGAAGCTGTCGAGGTGTTTCTCTTTCTCCCCGGACTGATTGCACTTTTATCGGGTTCCTTTCTCTCTCTCTATCGCCTTGGGATGGGTTGAGGCAACAAGCGATGGCTGCAAACGATAGTGCGATTACCGAGAGCGGAGAAATCTCGAAACAAAAGAAAGATAATCCCTGTTGAAGACAGCGGCGAGTTTGGTACGTGGCTGTTTATGTGTCAGTTTCCGGGACAAAAAAAAAATACAATTCGTTTTCATTCGGAAAGATTCATTTTGAAATCCACAGTACGTTCATGATTAAAATATCCAGTAACGAAATGCTCTCTCCACAAAAAAGTGCTATACTATAATTGCGAGATTGTTGCATTTAGTACAAAGTAGCATGGTGGCCAGGAACTCCCAGCAGAGCCATAGAGTACAATGAATGCTGCACCGTCTACGCTCCCCCCGATGAACCTTAAGATGCCAAGAGCGTCAGCTAGTATTAGTTGGAATCACTCACGGTGGCGCTATTCGCGTGGATAGTCGACAGTGGATAGTAAGAGTCGAGCACCTTTTTGGTTCATGTCATCTTTGATGACGGGCTAGGCCTTTTTGACGTTGAGAACCCTTCCCATGAAGCAATCCTATGTACTACCTTTCCAGGGATCTAATGGGCTGGCACTGAAGCAACAATTATTGTGTTCGAGCGGGATCGTCCTATGAAAGAAGCAGTACCACTGAAAAGCTCCCACCAAACATAACCCCTATAACACATTGAGCGACGTGTTGAATCTTTGTATCCTTCGTTGGTTTGGTAAGAGCTTCTAAAATCGTACCGTTAGCAGCAACAGCAGGAGCAGAGAAGATGAAAGGGATTTTGGTGGTGTTCCGGTGGTGCGGTAGCAAGAAGCTAAACCCCAGGAACATGGTCAAGACTGTGCCAGTTTTTGCCACCTCGAACTTGTCCTTAGCTTCTTTCTTCACAGCAAATAGCCGTGCACGGTCGACCAGACCGACTCAAACTTCTCGAATGTGAGGGAAGTCGATAGAGGTTTCACTTAGTCAATTTATACAGGGTGATTCAGCATAACTGTCTTCGATTTCACAGATATGAAATTCTCAATGACTAAAATGGATATATGTTGAAGTATTTTTGTTTTATAGTGCTTACAAATATCAGCAAATATCAGTATTGATGGTGTCCGGCCATTTGACCGAATGCCGTTTGGCCGAATACTTGAAAGGAGATTCCTAAATGGCAGCTCTGTGGACTTTTTTTTAACTTTCCCCAATTCTGGTTTTTGACATTAGAAATATGGTATTTTTTGTTAAATTGTGCATTGTTAAAAATGAAATTTTATACTGTCGATGGATTCATTATTCTTTTAAAGATAAGCTTTTTGTTAAGGCACTTCTAATAATTATAAAATTTACCCTAAATGAATTTGTGCCAGTTGAAGTAGGGCACTCATACTCAATTTATTTTGCATGCCACAAAGCAGAGAAGAAAGCCCGTAGGTAGGATTTCTCACACACCATATAGGGCACACACAACCTCTCTTCACTGATAGCCCGTATCAGATTATCGAATAAAAATCAGTACAATAAAGCTACCGACGAGTGTACATCTAAAATTCTATCGCAGCAAATAAAGTTCCGAGTACAGTAGTTCAGTGTACCACGTATCATCCACAATTCGCATTTTTTGGTTACGGTGAAAACCACACCCGAAGGACACTATCCGCCGCGAGTCCACCACTAGTCCGGAGAACCAGCTCCCCAACATTTAATGGTCCTTCGAGGATCCAGATTTGTGCGTTTTTAGTGGCCGGAAATCGGCGAAGAAAGTGACCTATTGTGTGGTGATTATACCACAAGCGGCATTGGTATCACCTTTGTGTTGCATCAATCCAGCAGCGTCAGTGGATAAATTGGCTATTGCGGATCCGGTAGGGCAACCGGATCAGTTGTTACGAACCTGACTGTGACCAGCGACCAGGACACATCTCATCCAACGAACACGGAGCATTTCGGCGTTTCCAAGGCGCATTTTCACACCTTCCTCCTGTTCGTGGCAAATCTGGCGTGGCTTGGGTTAGCGAACAATAGATGGTAGCGTGAGTACACAAAGAATTAAGGTACGAACATTTCGGACGAGAAATAAAGTTTGCATGCGAGTTTCACTATATTTAGTACGTAAGGAATTTGTTTGCGAATTACACGATTTTTTGGGCAATTGACTACGCTACGGTTTTTTGGAATTTGATTGGGTTTGCGATTTGGAACGATACCTGAAATAGACAACAGCATGGCGTCATTGCGCGAACTAAGCAAGATCGAGCGAGGGTACATTGATTCCATGGCCAATATGGAGTCTTTTGTTGCCAATTTCAATGCACAGCGGGATCAAGCGAAAATTGCTTCACGTTTGGAGCATGTGGAAACGTTGTTCAAAGAGTTTCGGGATAATCGAGCGAAACTTGAAGCGAGACAGGAGCAAGATTTAGCACTTACTGCTAGTGCTGAAGGCAAGGACGTTCACCTTAAGAAGGACGTGGAATCGGCCAACAGGAAAACTCGGTTGGACTTTGAAAATCAATACTTCGATGTGAAAGATTTCCTCTCTTCGCATCGAGTCATTCCGACAGCTGCAGCCTCTTCTTCCTCTCAGCCCTGCCAAACCCCTACATCCCGAGTTCACCTTCCAGTATTCAAAATTCCTTCCTTTGACGGTAGTGTGAAAGATTGGTTGAGTTTCCGTGATGCTTTCCAGAGCATGATTGGCAAAGATGGTTCACTCTCGCCGATTGATAAGTTCAATTATCTTCTCTCGGTGCTCACCAAAGAAGCCAGGACGTTGGTAGAGTCAATCGAAGTTACGGCTAACAACTTTGAGGTGGCGTGGCAAATGCTCGAACAACGGTTCGAGAACAAAAAGATCATTGCTCGCACGTTGATGGACAGTTTTCTGAACGCTGAGATGATCAAACGGGAATCTTACGATGCACTAGTTGGTCTCATCGACTCGTATGAACGCAACCTACTGCAGCTGCGGAAAATTGGACTGGAAACAGACGGATGGTCTCATTTGCTGGCTCATATACTTTACACACGTCTCGATGCTGATACTCAAAGGCATTGGGAGCGAGCTCACAACTCCCGTGAAGCTCCGAAGTACGATGATATGTTGAAGTTTCTGCGTGATCACCTTGCAACCTTGCAACCTCTGATGTCCTCGAAGCCTCGAGGATCGGAGTCTCGTCAAGACCACGGAAGAACGGCGATTAAGTCCAAATTCGGCTCTACACTCACAACAACCACGATGCAAAAGAAAGCTTGTCCACACTGTCAAAAACCTTTCCATTCTCCTTTCAAATGTGATTCCTTTAATAACATGAATCCTTCCCAAAGGCTTGAATCAGTCAGGAAAGCTGGTCTATGCTTAAATTGCCTTTCCTCTTCCTGTAATTGGCATTTTTAAACCACCCTTTTTAACAAGAACAGTTCATTGGAGAGTTGGTTGGAAATGCTATCTAACATAAAGCTTTATTGTTGTAATTTATTAGCTAGAGAATGGTCATAAAAGAGGGTAGGTAGATAGTTCCGTCAGAGTACGGCAGTATGAAAATTTAATAGAAGTTGAAAATGAGCGAAGGGCCATTAATGCGACAATGCAAGTCAAAAACACTTTGAATGTAACAACTCAAGGCGGAGTAGCCGTTAACAATGCTGATGATGGTACAGCACGCAACAACCACCCGACTGATTTCTCTCTGAGATGACCAAGTTGGTCATGACGAGAGGAGCAACACAATAGTTGAGTAAAGAAGAATTGCATTATAACACATCATCGACTGGAAATGCTTTCGGCAACCTGGGGCTTCAAGTAGTGACGTCGCTAGAACTATTCCACAGCCGCAGACAGTATATGAGCAAAGGCGGGCGCACACTTTTTTGCCTGTAGATTTGAAGACATACTTCAAATCTCCGCGTACATCGTACGGGTTAGGCCTTTCGTTCATTTCCAACTTCTAATAAATTTTCATAATGTCGTACTCTAACGGAACTATCTACGTACTCTCTTCTAAGACCATTCTCTAGCTAATAAATTATCACACTAAAGCTCCATGTTAGATAGCATTTCCAACCAACTTTGTATGTATGATAATTGTATGATAATTGTCTACCACTTATTGTAGCACGGAAGCTAAGTCCGATAGCAGTGGGCGCTCCTCACTGTTTGATTTGATCAATCTTAATAACCTCTGATTTTTCGGAACATTTCACTGTAGGGCCAAAAACGGGTTGGGTTCCAGCAACATGATCAAACAATTGATCAAAAAACGAGCCGTCCGACAGAAGGATACGCCAATGAGTGTGGAGAAGAACCCGCCCTTTTTCCACGAGATGTTAACAACAGGGAGTTGACAATTTCACTCTCCCCATCCAAATCGCTTTAAGCGGGTGCCCCTCCCAACCCCAGCATTGTTTTGTAAATATGAGCAATAATAAAAATTTAAAATTTAAAACGATCTCACCAACTTTCGCCGTTTCTTCCCCCTTCTGTCCAATTTTGTGCCTATTTGTGAACTCCTTGTCCTTCTCTGCATCACTGCTATTCGCTACGCTAGTCTCCCGAAAGTCTCCCATCTTATTTCTGATGTGTTCTACGATATGTTGACGACCATTATCTTTGTATGATGATCTTGAGATCCTAGTTGCGTCTTATAAAACCGTAACACCAATACGGAAAATGGACATTGTCTCCGAGTATTTTCTTAACGAGCATCACTCCATTGTTGTATCGCATGAGCTTCATTTTGCAGCTCTTCTTTCACTTTTACTTTGTTGACTCTATGGTACCGGAAAAGATATAGATACATACATTATTTGCAATGAGCATTTCCAACCAACTCTGAAAATCGCAAACTTCGCGTATGAAGTAAAGGGTGATTCGGTCAAAATTTGGTCAATATCAACTTGACGTATTTCTTTCAATTTTGCATTTAAAAAACCTGAACACCCCTCATTTTGAAGGTGTGTGTGTGTAGAATGTTGCTCCTATTTTGATTTTGGAATTCACTCTTCAGTTGTCAAAATGCCGTCCAAGCAAGAAGAGCAGCGTATCAAAATTTTGCTCGCACATCGCGAAAATCCGAGCTACTCGCACGCAAAGTTGGCAAAATCGCTAAAAGTTGCCAAATCAACCGTTACAAATGTAATTAAAGTGTTTGGGGAACGTTTGTCGACAGCCAGGAAGTCTGGATCGGGGGGAAATCGAAAACCGGAAGCCGCTGAGACGACAAAGAGAGTTGCCGGTAGCTTCAAGCGAAACCCTAACCTCTCTCTCCGAGATGCCGCAAATAAGCTGGGTGTATCGTCTACAACCGTGCATCGAGCCAAAAAACGAGCCGGACTATCGACTTACAAGAAGGTAGTGACTCCAAATCGCGATGATAAACAAAATACGACGGCCAAAGCGCGATCCCGGAGGCTGTACACGACGATGCTGACGAAGTTTGACTGCGTGGTAATGGACGACGAAACCTACGTCAAAGCCGACTACAAGCAGCTTCCGGGACAGGAGTTTTATACGGCAAAAGGAAGGGGAAAGGTAGCAGATGTTTTCAAGCACATGAAACTGTCAAAGTTCGCAAAGAAATATCTGGTTTGGCAAGCCATCTGTACCTGTGGCTTGAAAAGCAGCATTTTCATAGCTTCCGGGACTGTCAACCAAGAAATTTACGTGAAAGAGTGTTTGAATAAACGTCTGCTGCCTTTCCTGAAGAAACACGGTTGTTCCGTACTGTTTTGGCCGGATTTGGCATCTTGCCATTACGGTAAAAAGGCCATGGAGTGGTACGCCGCCAACAACGTGCAGGTGGTTCCCAAGGACAAGAACCCTCCCAACACGCCAGAGCTCCGCCCAATTGAGAAATACTGGGCTATTGTCAAGCGGAACCTAAAGAAGACCAAAAAAACTGCTAAGGGCGAGCAGCAGTTCAAGGCAAACTGGCTTTCTGCGGCGAAGAAGGTGGACAAGGTGGCTGTACAAAATCTGATGGCAGGGGTCAAGCGTAAGGCCCGGCAATTCGGATTTGGAAAAGCGGAAGCCTAACTGAATATTTTTCCTGAATTTTATACTAATTGAACTTGAAAAAGAAATTTAATTTGATTTTTTAAATAAACGATTTCATCGATTTACACGCGTTTTCCCTTGACCAAATTTTGACCGTATCACCCTTTAACATAAAAACACTTTGAAAGTTCTTTGGAGTTTTTATGATCTTATTATTTTTGAAAAGTAAACGCAGCTTGTCATAATATTAAGACACATAAGAATTTAAAAAAGGCGATTTTTCCTTCTTTCAAACCAGAGCAGTTCTTTGGAGTTTTGGTGTTCGGAATTCGGCCAAACGGCATTCGGCTAAACGGCATTCTGCCAAACGACCCGAAACCGTATTGATAACAGGATTTGAAATTTCGTTCGTTTACGATTTAAAGCAGCCAGGACTCAAAAAGTGCTAGAACTAAAGCGTGCGTGCCAGTTGTGGTTTATTTTCGAGACAAATGTGGCTGAAAATTAAGGTAAAGGGGAGAGAGATTTGAATTGCAGTATGATAAGTTGAAGGTTATGTATGTACATGGCGAATGAGAACGACCCAAATTTGAGTTTAGTTCACTCATAATCGCCAAAAGTGCAGGAATTCAGCGATGAGTAAATTTGTCTCATGGTTTCCTGTGGAAAACCTAAAAAATCTGCCGGAAAATGAGGAAATTGACGAAAATTTTATTCAGTCCCGGAGTAGTACCAATAGACTGAGTGCATCCAATCTTTATTTTTCTCAAATTCGGGAATCTTTCCCTGGAAAATCCTGGAAAAACCTGGGAAAACATGAGACAAATTTTACTCATCGCTGAGTTCCTGCACTTTTGGCGATTATGAGTGAACTAAACTCAAATTTGGGTCGTTCTTATTCGCCGTGTAAAGGGCGAACACGAAATTATTGCGACACCGAAAATGTCATGCCAATTTTCTTATAATGTTTAGAATCAAACCAAAATTTTAGGGTAGTTTTATACATATATTTACTTCAAAAATCAAAATAAAAGTTAATCGATGGAGCCTTGAGTGTAAAATTGAACGCATTTTCGCTTGATGCCCTCCATCAAAGTCTTTACAGTGTCATCCGGTACCAGTTTTTCAGTTTTTTTTTCATTTTCTTAACATGTCCTTCTCGTCTTTGACTGTCTTCTTGCTCTTCCGAAGTTCCCGCTTCATTATTGCCCAGTACTGCTCCACCGGGCGCAGCTCCGGACAGTTTGGCGGATTCATGTCCTTTGGAACAAAATGGACAGAATTGGCCTCATACCACTCCAGGACACTTTTAGAATAGTGGCATGATGCCAAATCTGGCCAAAATAGCGGAGCTTCGTCGTGCTGCTGCAAGAACGGCAAAAGGCGCTTCTCGAGGCACTCAGATTTGTAGATCTCGCCATTTACTGTGCCCTTTGTCACGAAAGGCTCACTCCTCAGTCCGCAAGAGCAGATTTTTTTTTTCCTTTGTTAGAGAGATTTTTAGCCTAAGGCTAGTTCATCTCTTAAGCAAGAGCAGATGGCCTGCCAAATTAGATATTTTTTAAGATGGCCTGCCAAATAAGATATAATTTAAGAAGAAGAAAATGTCGAAGTTCGCTTCCAAATATCTCATTGGCAGGCAAGAGCAGATGGCCTGCCAAATAAGATATTTGGAGGCGAACTTCGACATTTTCTTCTTCTTAAATTTGTCGTCCACATCGAACTTGCTCTTGCCGGTGAAAAACTCCAACCCCGGAATTTGCTTAGAATCGGCTTTTATATACGTTTCGTCGTCCATCACACAGCAGCCATATTTTGTCAGCATCTTCTCGTAGAGCTTCCGTGCCCGAGTTTTAGCCGTCGATTGTTGCCGCTCATCGCGGTTTGGGAAGTTCTGTACCTTGTATGTATGTAGTCCAGCTCTCTTCTTTGCATTCTGGACGTAGCTCTGCGACATGCCGATCTTTTTAGCCAAATCACGGCTTGAGACGTTGGGATTTGCTTTAATCATCCGCTTCACCTTTCCCTCCGTCTTTTTGTTCTCCGGTCCCGGTTTTCTTCCAGCTCCTTTGCCGTGGTCCAACGTCAACCACTCCTGGAATCGCTTCAACACTCTGGAGACGGTTGAATGGTGAATGTTCAACATTTTTCCCAACTGCCGGTGCGACAGGTCAGGAAATTCCAGGTGTTTGGAAAAAATTTGTTCTCTCAACTCGCGTTGGTTCACCTCCATTTTCGTTGAATCGAAAAACACGACTTCGAGTTTGACAGCATGTACACAATACACATCAATGAGAAAGTGTGCAAAATTTGGTTGATTTTTACCCAATGGTAAAAAAGTTATGCCCTGTTGAATGTGTCGCAATAATTTCGTGTTCGCCCTTTAGTATAAAAAAAAATCAGATTGACCGCCCACGGTTGCTGCTCTGTTATTACCAGATCAGCTGCAATTACACAGAGAACCAACAGATGATGTTTTGGGACTAACATTCATCCTCAAAGTGTAAGAACTGGAGATCTAATATTTAGCAATACCAGCGCCGGCCGTGTCCGAATGCAGGTCAACTAGGGAATGGGAAGGAGTGTGTTGACGTGGTACTCGCTGTGAAGGAAACCGAGAAATCCTCTGCGCTTCCACGAGAAATCACTGGGATGTTGGATGTGGGGAAAGGTTGCACGCACACGCCATGCTAGATTGCTGAGAGCAAGCCGTAAGAACCTTTTTTGGACTCGCTCGATTCTTAGGTTCCATGTAACGTCGTTTGGAGCCCATACGAGTAAAGTGTTTTCTAGAATCGGTCGCACAATGGAACAACTTAGCGCTTTTAGACAGTGTGGATCCGTGGAGTCCTTGGCAATTTGGGAGATAAAGCCAAGTTGACGGTTTTCCTTGGAAATAATCGATGCATTATGGGAATGGAAGGAGAGCTTCGAATCCAACACAACACCAAGATCGGTCACATGGTCCACCCTATCAAGCACAGTATCATCGATGACGTTAATCTATCCAGCGGAACAAACTTAACGAATTTCAAAGTTGATACGTGTTTTGGAATGTACCAATAGCGTATCATAGTGTACCTTCAAGGATTTTGCCGGAAAACCCGTGTCCCGCTGGATAGACATACGATTTCAGCAATGACCAAGTCGTTTGACCAGATTTCTAGAGAAATGTGACGTTCCAAATACGTACCTCTTATTTTCACTTAAATGCTAATACTAAACTTTTTAAATCGGTTCATGTATCACAAACTTTATCAGGAATATCTATGAAATTACTCAAACAGTGAATTCCAGTTGGTCATGACCGTTCAGAAAGTTATCAAGGCATTTCTCATGATGGAGTTTTCCAAGCAGCACCATGCGTCTCCATAATTATTCATGAAATGAACGGTTTTGTTCGAAATTAATATATTTTTAAGGGATGCAGATATAAAAAAAAAACTGTTTTTGTCCTTAAATTGGCACTTTAGTATAATGTTTTTAATCTGAAATCGGGCTAAAATTTTCCGAGAAATCCAATTCCGTACCCAGAATTCACATATTTAATTCACCGATTTAAAAAGTTTAGTATAAGAATTTAAGTGAAAATAAGACGTACGTTAAAAATGAATTACAGATTCGTAAAGTACGCATTTGGTACGTCACATTTCTCTAGAAATCTGGGTCATTGCTGAAATCGTATGTCTATCCAACGGGGCACGGGTTTTCCAAAATCCTTGAAGGTACGCTATGGTACGCTATTGGTACATTCCAAAACACGTATCAACTTTGAAATTCGTTAAGTTTGTCCCGCTGGATAGATTGACGTTCATCGATGTGGTATTCATAAATTATCGGGTCTTTGGAACGATGGAAGGTCATCACGTGGCATTTTGAGATGCTGATGACAAGTTTATTCAAGCGACACCAGGGAACAAACATGTTTAGCAACATTTGCAGGTGAAGACAATCCTCGATGCAGGTACCACCACATATATCTTTAGATCATCAGCATATATGAGCTTGCATATTATAGCCAAGCGAAGATTCAACGTCATTGAAAAATATGACAAACAGTAACGGCTCCAATTCGCTTCCTTGTGGGACGCCGGACGTGCTAGCAGATGGCGATGAAACACAAGATCCGTGCTTAATATGCAGCACCCTGCCAGTCTTATACGATGAAAACCATGACACCAGTCTATTTGAGGCTCCCAATCGTGATAATTTCCTGAGTTACATTTTGTGATCGATTTTGTCGGAAGCCGCCTTCACGTCCGTATAGATTACATATACCTGCGCTTTTTCTTCCATAGCCGTAAAACCGGTAGTTGTTAAATCCAACAAATTAGTAGCTACGGACCTGCCGGGAATGAATCCGTGTTGATCGGTCAAGATGTGGGTCTTTGTAGCACGCGGAATAGATCGCTGACGATGATCTCGAATAGCTTCGAAACGGCAGAAAGGCTGGTTATCCCACGGTAGTTTCTGATATCTCGCCGGATACATGCAGGCAATATTTCAAACGTGTCCAGATCAACTGCGTCCAGCGTTTGACGCAGCCAGTTCGGCCTCGGCGTCGGACGATGACTCTGATTGGAGGACGGATGCAAAAAGAGTCGCGAAGAAATCGCACGCTTCTGCTTCACTCTTGGACTCCGTGCCACATTGGACGGAGTCAACGGATTTTTCTTCTTGCTATTTACGAAGGATTTTGGATCCCGGCGTAAACCAAACTGCATCCGTAGAACGTGTGATTTTTGGAGTGCTACCTTCAACTTTCGGTAGTCATCACTCGCTCGGTTGAAGATAGCTTTTTTAAATGAGGATTTATGGGCCCGTAAACGTGGCTGCAATCGATTGCCATCAACCATTGACGGATGATTTGGCAGAAATTTGTCGTAGACACAATTCCAGTCTAGGTCTGTATGGCAATAAGCAATAAGTCCGTCAAAATCGTATCAAAGTTACTTTCAATCAAAAATCGTCAAGCGACGATGAAGCTGTAAACCATCACTTTCAATTGAAAGTCATCCTGCATTCTCTTCGAGCAGATCCCCGTCAACATCAACAGAACCACTTTCGATCAGTTGTCATGCTGTTTGTCTTGGCTTGACTCGTGTTCATGTATTTTTTCATTGTCGAATTAACATACTTTTGCACTGAAGCGAAGCTGTTCGATCCAAACTCGCGCAGTTTTTATGACTTTTGTGGATTGTTCACTCGATTCATTTATCATTGTCGGGTGGCCATCAATGTGGGTATTTTTTGAATCGGGGTGACGCCTAGCGATCGAAAATTGATATGCGACGCCATTAACAAATCCAAGATGGCGGCTTCCTATTTCAGAACAAATGGGAAATATTGTCAAATACCCATCAATATAGGTATTTTTGGAATCGGGATGGCGTCTAGAGGCCGTAAATCGATATCCGACGTTATTTTGAAATCCAAGGCGGGGACTTCCGATTTGCGCAAAAGTGTCAAATACCCTAAAATATGGTTATTTTCAGAATAGAGATGAGGCGTAGATGCCGAAAATTGATGTCACACCGTCTTTAAATCCAAGATGGTGGCTTTGGTTCAGAGAAGCTGTGAAATACTGTCAAATACCGATCAATGTGGGTTTTTTGGTATCGGGGTGACATCTAGAAGCCAGAAATAGATGTCCGACGCCATCTTGAAATTCTAGATGGTGGATTCAAATTCCAGAAGATGATGACCTGCAAATGGCACCGAATACCGATTTTCAGTATCTACGCGTCGTGGGAATCGGAAAGGTCACCGTTTCGAAAAATACCCTGATATTAGGGTATTTGACACTTTATATGAAACCTGATGGCCCGCCATATTGGATTCCAAAATAGCGTCGGATATCGATTTTTGACATCTACGCTTTATTCCCGTTCCTAAAATACCCATATCTTAAGGTATTTGACACTTCCGAAATCCAATTGTCACTATTTTGAATTCCAAAATAGCTTCGGGTATCGATTTGCAGCATCTACGTGCCATCCCCGTTGCGAAAATATTGAGGAAAATATCCTATTGTAGGGTATTTGACACTTTTTCTGAAATCCGTCGGCCGGCATTTTGGATTACAAAATGGCGTCAGATATCGATTTTCGACATCTTCGCGTTGTCCCCGTTCCAAAAATACTAATACTGTAGGGTATTTGAGACTTTTGCAGTCCCCTATGGCCGCCATCTTGGACTCCAGAATGGCCTCGATAATTTAATTTTCGTTTGTCATAAAATTATATAATATTACTACATATAATCCGGATGTCATCCCTATCGACAATCGATACTGTGCGGATACTATATTTTTATGGTTGACGACACGATGGGTGACAAGTCGAATGAGCCCGAATGGAAGTGAAAGTGGAAAAAAACGAAGGAAGCAGTTTTCGAGTCATTCATTGCGTCAATTGAAACAAGTTTTTGCTTCAAATGAAATGAACTGAAGCACTTGACGAACGAAACAAGCGATAGTCAAGTTATGTTTGAAAGGAGGAATGTTCATCGTGACTCGATAACAAGATACACAATGACTTACACGAAAATGACGTTCACTTCCATTCAGCATAATTTTAAGTGCATTCAATGTTTATTATAAAACGTCCCTTGTGTTAATGACAATAATTTTTTGTTCTATGTATGTGTATTAAAAAAAAGTCAGGTTCAAAAAGTCCATACCACCGATTAAAGCTGTACCCGGCGGAGTCAACAGCTTCGAATTTTTTAGCCAAATGCCATTTTCATTCTTTGACCAAGCCAACCGAGGCTGATTGTAATTGCCACACACGAAGACAGTTTCATACTGAGAAGCATTTCCACAGAGTTCCCTAACGGTGGCAATGTGTTCTTCAATCAGATCGATTTTACGGCTATTGTCCGGTGGAATGTAGATATTACACATCAGAAGTTGACGACCACAAATCTTAGCAGAAACACACACCTGCTCTAGCCTCCGGCTGTGAGCTACCATGTCACCTGGCAACAGCTATAAGCACACCACCAAAAAGTTCTACGCTTGTCGCTGTCCAAGTGGCACCGGTCACAACGGAAGACGTTGAAGGATGTCCCGAAATCTGCAGGAAATTGATGCTTTTGTCCAATCCTGTCTCCGTCAGCATAATTGCATCGTAGTCACTGTCGATAGATGCCAGAAAGATATCGTCCAGTCTAGTCCTCAAACCTGTCACGTTTTGGTAATAAATCTAGGCGGCCCTATCGACGTTGCATGCTGCAACACACGGGTGAATTAGTGTTGGGATAAAATAAACTAAAATACTCGCCTGTGATGGTAACCCTCGGGTTCCCACCGTCCAAAGAAGAACGCGTTGAAACAGTGTCTATGACAGCATTGCAATGTCCAGTGGTGTAGCGGATATCGGCGTCAGCTTAAAACTGGAGGCTTCCGAAATGTTTGAGTACAGTACTCCTCAAACTCACGGAACAAGATGCTTTCCGGCCATGTCCATGCGTCAAGTGCGCTCATCTTCAGAGCTGGGTCCAGGCCAACTTTAAGTGAGATGCAGGTCATGTTACTGATGTCTGCTCCCTTGGCCACTAGTTTAACAACCTCCGGATCCTGGGTCATCTCGAGATTCGCTCGTACCATAGTTGACAAATCTTCGTTGGATACATACATAGATACATGCGGGACAAGTAAAGCCAAAATTTGTTCGCCGACTTTACACTGATAGGGACATATACCACGTTCTGGCCTATCTTCATTCGGAAGCTTTTTGTGCCAAATCAGGTCCGCGAAGTGGTTTAGCAGGATTGAGTACTCAAGAAGTTTTTCCTGGCTTTCCACAGTATTTTCCCGGAAAATTCAACTAGATATTGAGTAAATCCACTTTTGACGAAATTGAAACGACTCGACTCAATTTTGAGTTGGTCTGATCGACCGTGCATGACCGTGTAAGACTGAAGAAAAACCATCCAATCGTGCGGTATTTTTTGGAGCTCTGGGTGGTTGGTGTGAAAGCTCTCTCGGGCCAGCTGATGCATCCCCAGTGAAAAAGTAGACAACATGTGTAAAACACATGCTCGATAGATCCTTCTCTGCCCCGATGCGAAAGTTGGAAGATTCGGTTACGGAAAGTTTTGCTCGGAAGAAGGAAGCTTGGTAGGCACGGTCAAGCGGATTGATTTTTGGGAGCTAAGTGAAAAGCATAGGTTATACCTATATTTTCGAGACGGAATTGAGGAGTCAGGAAACTTTGTCAGCTAGGCTGTTAGAAAAAAAGAATGCTGGTTTTGACAGGAGATAGTTGATGATTATGGGAGTTAGTGATGTCTCACATTCCCCTCTCGTAAATGGCTGGAATAAAAATCACTTTTGATCAATTCTCCGGAACCGAATATAATGTAGACAATGTTGACTTCCTAAAATTTAAATCAGAATGACAATCCACCATGCTTCACCACATCACCACTCGAGTTATTAATTCATTTACGGGGACACATGTAGGGTGGGTGGGTCTAAAGTGGAGGACCTAAGACAATTTAATTATAAAAAATAAATAAATTATATGCATATAATTTGTATACGTTAATCCATAGCGTTCAATCTCTATTTTGCTTTGCGGGGACCCCTTTAGCTCTGTCGGTAAAGGGGCAGCTACAAACCAAGACCATGATGGAGATGATTGGGTTCGATTCCCGATTCGGAAAATTTCTCGACTTCCCTGGGCATAAGACCATGATTGTACTTGTCACACAATTATACTAATGCAAAAATGGTACAGACATCGAAAGCTCTCAATAAGCTGGATGCGAGGAATTAGAAGAAGAAATATCTCCATTTTGCTAGAAAAACATACATGTGATTAAATTGTGATCGGTTTTAGAAAACACATTCTAGCACACTTCCGCAACTATAGGTGCAAAGGAGTCAAAATCCTAATTACATCCAATTCCCCTAGTACGAAAATGATTCCTTTCCTCTGCTACAACAATCAGAAGACGCGGAGGCTCAACTCATTCGCATAGTCGATTTTCTTTCGGTATGCTCTCTCAACCAGGCTTCCGGAAATCTCATGCACACATATATGCGACAGTGAGCTGTGAAACTGGTTGTCACATTTCTCTTTGTCTCGTCAGGAGCAACACAAGCTGAGGTGACGCGACACTATTATTGTGAGAGGGACACGTCACACGCACATATTTTTGTCGTGCACCTCACAAGTTTTTGTCTCATCTCTTTTCCCTCGCAATGTATACATGTGGAATATAGAGAGATAAATATTTGAGACGTCTCAATGAGACGTCTCAGTGAGACATCTAAATGAGACATCTCAATGCGACGTCTCTATACGGCTTTGGAATGACAAGAGAGTCTCAACTAACCGACCTGCTGCCAAGCTTTCTTTCTTTCTCTGCTCTCGCAAAACACGATACGCTCTATCACAGCCTGTGATAGAGCGTATCGTGTTTTGCGAGAGCAGAGAAAGAGAGAAAGCTTGGCAACAGGCAGAGATGCAAGATCTACGAAAATCTCCGTAGATCTACGGATTTTACAATTTTTTGCGGAAATACGGATCCGTAGGCAAACTCTACGGAATTCGGTACAGTTTCTACGGATGTATTCTTCAGTATACGTCTCCCAAAAGAATCGAATTTTACAATCTAGAGTATAATCTGATTCTGAAGGGAAAGAAGCATAAAGTATAAGTCGTCGTACTTGTCCGGCTTTATAAAGAAAACTACGGTTAAAACCTGGCTTTCTTATTAGATTACGACACCACTGTACCGAAGTTACGGGATCACAAGTGATCAGATCGCCATAGATGGTCTTGAAACCCCTGCAGTGGATCCTCAAATTGAGCTGCAAACCATTGCCGTGGATAATGAGACAGAATTGCTGCTTGGGCAACAGGAAACGCTCCTTTGGAATGAGGACAAATGCCTGGAGATCGCTCCCGCGCAAAACAGGGTTCATCTGTCATTAACATATGACGAGCACGGCGAGATAGCATTTCCTACCATTTGTTTCGGCCATCTACGGAAATTGAAGCCAGGGGTTCGGACGACATGTTTCATGATGGCATCCAGTGAAACTCGTCGTCAAGATAGGCATGTGGCCAAACCACAACATTTGTTGTATATGACAATGAAAGTTCTACGCCTTAGAGTTTCCGAAGGCTTGCAATGCCCTTTTAAGTGCACAGGGACCGCTAACATTACACGTGTCAACCTTGAAAACCGCCTTATTCATGGAGCGTTGCATTGAGCGAAATCTATCCTTCCTCAAATCAATACCGAATTCAGTACAGTATTGGCAACAAAGGAAGAGAAATTTGTTCACCATGATGTGACAATTGCGAAAGCATACGTGCAAATGAGATGTTGAATCTCCTACATCGATTGTCAGAAGGACACAATGGCAATGACTTAACAGATCCTATCCAGGAATTGACTGCACTACAAAGAGCAACTCTTATGATCAGTCAAGTGCTGTGTGTACTTCAACAAGATGGTTGACACGATTGAATTTCAGCACCGTGGAAGTCCTCATGCGCACATCTTGCTATGGCTGAACGAGCTACTTGCTTGGTACTTTTAAGCAAGGGGACCTTCAATGCCAAAGGAACTATATATTATAATGATTTTTTTTACATATATACATTTCATTATTATTATATACTACACATTATTCCTACAAAAGGGTGTAATTATTTATTATGAAAAGCTAAAGCAGGTGTTGATTGGTTTTCTAAAAGAACTACTATTGAATTTTATGGGTGTACAGTGGGTTTTTACTATGGGGGTTTAACGTACCGGTACTGAACTGCTGCCGTTGATTCTGCTCTGCCGATTTTTCAATGCTGGGTTTGCAATTCCATTTATTGCCAATCCAGGAAAGAATTATGCAGAATGCAATGGAATTTTTCTCTGAATGAGCAATATTACAACAACAACAACAACAACACGTGGGTGTCGACTAGGTGGTAACGAAGGAATGATGCAGACAGATGGAGGTGAAATTGATATGACAAGCGCTGTGTGCATATGATGGGTATCCTCCCCGGTCGATTCAAGTGCATTTTGGATGCTATGCAAATATTGAACGAGTGGAATTCAAATTGGGATCAAGGTGGGATTTTGCGGGCATTGAATGCATGCAAGTTCATAAGTTTAGGTAGGTCTATTTATTTCGTGGTGATTAACGCCAGATAAGGAGCTTCAACTCTGTAACAAAGTAGTACCTCACAAACCCATCAATTTCCCACTTGTCTCAATCGGATTACACTTTTCTTCATTTGACCTGGTGAAGATCCCGTGTGAGAACCCAATCCCCCGGAACGTAGTAACCTTCCAACGCTCAGCAGCAGCAGCAACGGTGAGGCCATAAATCTCATTTCGGCATCATTATTTAGCGCAATTTGCAACGGACGAATCTAGCGCGTTCCGTTCGAGCTCCATCGGTTTATCGTTTTTGCATTCTGTTTTCCTTTTGCCAGCGCAGAGGCGAACATCGTTTTCCAAGGAGGTATGGAATTTCCCAGGTGGTCCGCAAAATTGATTGCGATTTGAGCAGTTGTTTCTCAATTTTTTTTTAAGAATAGTTTCTCAGACTGCTGTTACAATACACTCTGGAGGTGGTGGAGGATGTGAAGGATTCAATTGTAGTCCATGTCCAACGCGCGCATTGGTAGAGGCAATACATTTCATTCGAGTGGAGAATTATGACCCACCGCCGTTGGTCCTTCTTGCTCGAATATTTCGCCTGCCGGTCGATGTGGGCTTTTTACGACTACGATGGGACCCGCATCAGTGCCATGAATGAACGTCCAGTTATGAACGACAAGCATGATTGCAATTACATATTGTAGCTGTGGAGCTGGAAAATTTAGATTCAAGAAGTACAATGGGGAAACCGGTCGGCCGAGTGCCGATATTGAACATTTTGGCATCTGTAAATGATGTCGGAATGTCGCCTTTAAACTGAGAAGCCCACCTAGCGAACCGTGTAGGTGCCTCAGTTCTGCTCAGTTGGGTTCGGAGAAAACCCGTTCAGGTTGATTTATAATGGCAGGTAAGAGTCCTCTGAAAACACCATCTCGGGGTGTCGGTGAAGGTGATGTAGGTAGATTACATTTTTGAGCAGAATGAATTGAATTTTAAACAGCAGCTTTCTAAAGGGATTCAATTACTCATACTATGAATAAAAGGAGAGAAGACTGAGGTTAACCAGGCAGCAACGTTTTGAAGGTTCGACGCAAGATGAAAAGGAAATTCCTCATCGTACCATTTAAAGGCTGACTATATTTAAATTTGAAAAACATAAAACAAAAGAAACAAAAGAAAAACAAAAGACCTGTAATTCGTGATTCAATAAGTTCAAAAAGTCCATTAATGGTTGCTTTACAATACTTTTATTAAAACTTTAAAGTTACAGCATAAAATGGTCACATTTCTCTAGTTCGAACGAAATCTCGAACCTTCCTCTTGATGGAGCCCATCAGCGCCCGCATAGTGGAAACGGACCCGGAATAAGCGCATTTTTGCCATTTTACCCGCATTGGCTGGATGTTCTTAACTACCCCGCCGCTTCGTCGAAGTCGCTGCTTTTAAATTGCGCAGTATTTTTCGATTGGTCGAAATTCCGGGAGGATTCATTAGCTTGGGTACAAAATCGATCTTGTTAACAGCATACCACTCCAGAACCACCTTGGAGTAGTGGCAGCTGGCCAAATCGGACCAAAAGATGACTTTGCCCCTATGCTTGGGATGTCATCGTCGAGGATGTTACGAATGGTTCCGTTTTCAGGCTACAACTGCAAATCGCTTACCAAATCACGGCCTTCTTCGCGAACTTGTCGGCAAACACGAACTTGAATTTTCCCGACACATCCCCACGTTCAGTCGCGATGCAAAACTTTTGACCGGGAAGCTGCTTAAAATCGAGTTTGAGGTATGCTTCGTTATCGATCAAAGTGTATCCCTTGTGTTTCGTCAAAGCATGGTCGTACAAGAGCCTTGCACGCTTTTTTGACACGGAATTCTGCTTCATGTGCCTGTTCGGATTTTTACTGGCTTTGTACGACTTGTATCCTTCCCTGGCAAGGATGTTCCGCACCGTTCTGGCCAGATCGAAAGCCCGGGTTGGCTTCAACGCACCTCAACACCTTGCTGTGCAGCTGTTGATCCCTGGTTCCAATTTTTCGTAGGTGATTCCTTTCTACACTCAGGGTTTCCTTGTAGGTTTTGAGCACTCGAAAAACTGTTAGTTTCGGCATCTTCAGCACTTTAGCTAGCTTGGAACCAGACCACTCCGGATTTCTCAGGTGCACAATATTGTTTCTTCTTTCGAGTTCCATTTGACGTTATTTCTGAACGCAATCGACTACTTTGATCAAACTTGTACCAGTTGTTCTCAATAGAAGTGTAAACAAACCACTGTCAAAGATTTTCGATTCCCAACACAAGAGGCGTGCTAGCGGCACGCGAGGGGCGTACAAATTTACTTTTAGTCAGCCTTTAGGTTCATTGTGTACTTCATTGCCCCCTCCATCGAAGGTGTGAAGTTTGTCGCCAAGGGAGGAATGTTCCATGCATAACTTTCTATGGATGGGTTTAAACGCGTTATTAGCAGGTTTGATGGAGCTGGTTACTCGCTGAATTTTCATGTGCGCCCCCGACCATCTTAAATGCATATGCCATAATCAAAGCCTATAATTGTAATGAAGGAATATGTGGGGTAATGGGTATAGTTCGTTTGTAATAATTTCGCCATCAAACTTTAAAATACTTACAGGGAAGAGAGTCATTCATACAATCCAAACAATTCGTTTTGTCAGCTATCGATTTGTGAAACGTAAAGACCTTTCGTAAACTCGATGTGAATCCAGATCCTTACCATGCCTAAGCCAAACCTTCAACCACTGTTCTATCCTGACATGGTTGTTTTACGGTAAGTTGCGATGGTTTCTTCAGTCAACTTCCCCTCACCAAGCCTCTCCAACGGGGGAGTTTGGTAAAGAGATATGATCAACCCGATTCGTACCTTCCTTAAAGTTGTCCTTGCTCACTTTCTACTCTCTATTTAACAATTTTCACACTGCCATACTCTAACGGAACTATCAACCCTATACTTTCATCTCCTTATATATCGTATAAAATGACCACTTAGCACCACACTTATTCAACTATGGAAATTACTAATCCTTCTCTCTTTCTTCATACAGGTATTCCACTAAGACGCCCACATTCTTCATGATACCAGAAAATGATTCTGAATTTTGAGATTTTAAATAAAATGCCTTTTTTTCAATCTTTTGTGAAGTGATAGCAGCAGGTTTTCAATTCTGCAATTAATTCAAACTAGTCAATCCACATTTTGTTAAGCTTGGTAGGAGGAATTTTGAAGGGGCTTCGCGTAGTACACAGATTTACATTATTGAACCTACTATTATGATGCATAAAATATCTGATCAGGGGTAGGGTTGAGGCGGCGTTGGTAGCATTGATGCTCAGTACGGAAAACAAGGTCGACGGAAAACAAATCAAGGAAAAAATTGGTGGGGTTGTGTTCAAAACACGACTGCATGGTTGACGTAGATTACGTTAAGCTGTGTAGTGAAATTCTCGTGAATTATTCTAGACATTGATTTAAAATACAGTAGAAGTAACCTATGATTTCGGTCCTATGTTCATATTTTAGATTTCTTACTTAATAAAACTTGGTTCAATTCAGGACCTCATAAAAATGCGAATACATATTCTATTACAAAATTACAATCAGATATGAAGGTAGGTGTTCTTCATGTGATTCATTGAAGCGTCCAACAATGATGACTGATATTCCCTATCACTTCAAGATTTCTAGAACACAAATCTTGGACATCATCCAGCTATACCTGGTCCACCTTGAGAAAAAGGAAGTTTGAAGGACCTACAGGGCATCCGCGTCTTGTTCAACATCATGGTGAAATAGGAGCGGTACAAGCCAGTTAGCCGCGGAGTCACCCAATGCTCGAACTGCCTGCTGTTCGGGCATGGAACGAAGAATTGCCATATGGCCAGACGCTGCACCAAGTGTGGGAAGCAACACCAAGCCGACGCCTGCGACAAACTCGATGAAGCCGATATGCGCCAACTGCGGTTCTGCTCACAAAGCTACAAGCAAGGCCTGCCCGAAGCGCTCCGAGTACATTGAGATCCGGAAGAATACATTGACGAGAAACCAGCCCGGCCGCAAGATGGTGCCGGAAATGAATGATCAAAACTTCCCACGACAGCCGATTCCAGTGCTGCCACCAATGCCACTCAATGAACGATTGGCTGCTGCTCGTGCCACTGCTACTGCTTCTCAAGTTCAAACAGTCCGAGCCCCTGCAATCTCAGCTGCTGCTCCACAGCCGCAGAATCTTCCCACAGCACCTGGGCTAAACTGGCGTCAGGATGGACCGTAGCCCGTACCGCAGCCCAAAATCAACGATGGTTCTTGGTTCACCGCAGCTAATGATGCACGACATAGCCAACACCATCAAGAACAAATTCAACCAGCTTCAAGCTGTGGCTATTCACTTTTTATTATTATCACTTTTTATTTGTACAGTTTTCAACAGTTGTTTATGGAAAATTGAAAAAGGCATCTATTGTAGAGGATTCCGAGAGTTATTTTCTATCGATTGATGTATTTGGATTTTAATTTCACATATAAATGACAAAGTTATAAGCGTTCAAAACCTTACACCTTTTCGTGACGGGTGCAATTTTAGATTTTCGATTTACCCCCAGTACCTTCCCGCAAGACGTAGTCTACGTCAAAAGTGGAAAATTCTGTCAAAAACTCATCAATATGGGTATTCTTGATCTCGGGGTGATGTCTAGAGTCTGGAAAATGATATCCGACGCCATTTAGAATCCAATATGGTGGCCATTGGGTTCAGAAAAAGTGGCAAATACCCTACAATATGGATTGATATCTGACCCCATTTTGGAATGTTGGATTTTAAAATAGCATCGGATATCAATTTCCAGACTCGAATATTATCCGTTTTAAAATTATCCAGATAGTGATAGGTGTTTGAGCCCTACCTAGCTACATCCTCGTACTGGCTATGCACAAATATGACCCACTTTCAACGAGGTTGCTGCATCGCTTATTGTGTTCTCATATATACACCGAGCAGTGGATAGATGGTCATCGATCAAGCCAGGCGAGAGGGATTGGATCGTTTCGCTTGTATATACATAAGTCGTTGTAAGAGGCTGCAGTGGTGTGTTCGATAACTGGAAATTCAGGAGCGGGAACGAGAGCGGTCACTTTCATGGACCCGAGTGAAAACATCGCATCGGTAGCGATCGTGGTTAGACGATGACCAGTAGATATTGTTTGAAGTAGAAATCTACAGACCACCGACCGTGTGTGGAGTCTGCGCGCGGGCAATTTTAATCTGTTTTGTGTGTGTAAGGACTAAGAAAAACAATGTTAGAGTTTAAGAATTAACTGTGTTTTAATAAGTTGTTTATAATAAATGTAGTCCTTGTTACCCGTGTTTTAGTTAATCGTAGTGCGTGTTAATTTGTATAAAACAAGGGGAAGCTCTTCCACGGAGAACAAGGGAGATATTCATAGGCGTAGCCAGAGGGGGGAAACACAAAGGCGTTCGGAGAAATGGCGTTCGGTGAACAGGCATTCGGCCAAATTTTCCATAGTAAATTTTTTTTCACCCCTCCCTAGCTCGAAACCTGGCTACGTCCTTGGAGATATTTATTCAGCACCGGGAATAGGTGCCTTTTTGTTTTCCCTAATTTCACTGGCGAGTTTGGGGAGCACTGGACGATATCGAAGGCGGAGGTAATTCGGTTCCCCAACAATAGGGATGATATCCAATGATAGATTAGATAAATGATAATGGATAGGTATAATGTTGATGCCTGTTTGTAGGTACGTGTGGAATACTTGGCCCCGGTGGAAGATCAGTAACTTTTTGTATAAATATCAAATCGATCTGCAGTCTTGGACAAGGTTGTTTCATTTAGTATTTTCAATCCAAGTCTTGGATTTGGTAAAATTCGAGTATTAT
This sequence comes from Ochlerotatus camptorhynchus, assembly GCF_037179485.1. Classification (NCBI taxonomy): domain Eukaryota; kingdom Metazoa; phylum Arthropoda; class Insecta; order Diptera; family Culicidae; genus Ochlerotatus; species Ochlerotatus camptorhynchus. Next base: position 106,342 of record NW_027040630.1, on the reverse strand, counting down.
TTGGATTTTTGGTAAGCAAATTAATGAATCGTTCCGTGTCCTATAAATTTTCCCAAACGAAATTTAAAATTCTCCCGCAAATTAGATCAAATTTTGCACAGTTGTTGGGAACCTCAATACGTATTGAAAGATCAGTAGGGAACAGGGGATTGTAAAGCTGACCAACTATAATGTACATCTTACAAAGAAGTTACAAGACATTTTACAGTTTTTGTTGACTTTCCTCTGTAGCTCCAGATCCACTTCAACCGTCAATGACTTTAGGCCTTTGATTACGGCCGCAAAATGAAACGTATCCAGAATCTTTGGAGTGGTCCAGAATGGTCATGGAGAGAGCTTCGACGAGCACATTTATAGGAATGTACAAAGCGTTACTACCATCAGCTGTTTGGCGATCGTGATTGTGATAGGTCGCAACTCTGAACATAACACAGGATGTCAGCCTTTCGCAGCATAATCCCTATCGTGTTTCCGACTTCGGCAATTCTGTTCAATTTTATGTATCCATGACGCGGGAGATTTGTGAGATCCCAGAGCATCATCGCTCCATGATTGCTCCGTTAATTTTCACTGCAAAGTTTGGCCAAGTTGATTCCGCAAGATCGTTCTTCACAGATGGATCACCAATAGAGGCGTCCGCTGGTTTTAGTTTTTATAGCGAATTTCATAGCGCCTCTCGATTACTTCAAGCTCCTTATTCCGTATATGTTGGTGAGCTGGCGGAAATACATTTTACAGTTCTGTCGAGGCTACAGCAATACAGTTCTGTCGAGGCTATTCGCTCCATGAGGCTAGTAAAGCACTCCTCGTATTTTCTCATGAATTCGTTAAACGCTCACTTGTTCCGTGTTGGGCTGGAGGACAGCAATCTCTGTGAATGTGGACAAGGTTACCAGGACACAGATCACATTATTTGGTCTTGTGCTGAGCATCGTGGAGTAGGATTTGAGCTATACGATTACCTTCGGGCGCGAGGTAGAAAACCTGATGTTCCAGTTCGGGATGTTTTGGCTAGGCTGGTTGATTAACTTTGTGTGTAGTTTGTATTTTGTGTGTGAGTAGTTTTTTTAATATTTGGTTTTGTAATATTTTGTTTTTTTTTTTTTACCTTTGACTTGTTTTCCGTACTGAGTACCAATGCTACCGTCGCTGTATAAACTAGTGTGATATCAAGAGATCGGGCTATTCCTTGAATTTCGGGAAAGAGCTGGCAAATAACAGAAACAATTTCAAAACGCCACCAGCAACGCCACTACAATGGTTGAATCTGTGTACGAAGGAACAGTATCAGACGATAGCAGCAGCGATGACCTTAACCCAACGAAATTCGAGGGATTCCCTGATGAAGAAATAAACGCCATGCTGGGATTTTCATCGGACTCATCGTCAGACCTATAGAGGGCGGCGTCATCAAGAGCGCCAACAACAACATCACGGTAAAGTCAGGCATCATAAACAATCAGGTAATTTCTTGCTAATTTTACCTATACTTTTACTCGAATTAACCACCTTAAGTTACAGCTATCTATGAATCGACACAAATCCCCCTTGTCTCTTTCCTTATGGCAGCTAATACATTAATGGGGTCTTGCCGATATGTTACCCTACCGGTGATGTAGCTATGCGTCGCTCTGTTTCACATTCATGGATTACACAGAACTTATTTAACCTGCTGGTAAAGATGCTGTGAAGCCACCCCCTATGTACTGGTATAGCATGTACGGTGCATAAAAGTATCGGAGACCTGGCTCTTGACCACCTTCTATACTACACAATCACAATCGCAATTACACTGCTTATATCAAGTTGAATAGGAATAAGTTCATGTTTTAGGAATATGGAAATATTTGTATCGTAAATCATATTTTAAGCCTCCTTCTTCCTCTCCTCAATCTCCACTAAGCCCAATACGACCGCTATCATTCGGCTCAATTCCTTTAACTCTAGATTTAAGACAATAACAATGTATAACGCAAATGATAACTTGGCTCTGTAAAGTTCATTCGATTGAGCCTGTACAAATAAATTAACAAAAAAAAATACAAGGAACGTGACGTGATCTTATATAATAAATGTTATTTGTTTACTGCAGCAGGAGCTTGTATTTTGTGTAGGAATAGGAATTTGTGTGGGATTCTCTCTGTTTATACTCTAGTATGACGCGCTTGACATAGATGGCCCACAGCGACTCACAGGGCTGGTAGCAATCACTGCTGTTAAAAATAGTGATTTTAGTGACCATTTTGATGAAATAAGTGATCAAATAGTGACTTATACTTGTAAAAATAGTGACTAAAAAGTGAACTTAAAGTAAATTTTAATGAAAACTCTTAGGAATTTCTGAGGAGCTTCAGAGAAAAATTCCAAGGGCATTCTGAGCATAATTTCATAAAGTTTGTGGGAGAAAAAAAGGAGGATTACAATTAAATCTTGAGAATAACTCCAGGACATCTTCATAGGAATTCGGAAAATGAATTCAGGAGAGTTTTCCAAACAAATTATGAGAAGAAATCGAAGTAATTTGTGAGGAGAAATGCCAATTAATTCTTAGGAGACTTTCAATGTGAGTAGAATTCCAAGGGAAGGAGTGAGATTGAAAAGGAAATCTGAAATGAATTCAATGAATATTCGGAGAATCTTTCGAAATGGTTTCTTATTGTGGAGAATTCCAAGGAAAACTAAAAGAAAATTTGAATTTGGAGGATAGCTTCACCAAAATTTTGAGGAATATTTCAATGGAAATCTCCGTAGAGTATGGAATGGACTATTTTGAGGTTTTCAGAACTACTTGAAAGTTCCCAATTTTTTCCTGAAGTTAATGAAACTGTCTTGAAGTTCTTTTGTAGTTTGAGAAACTAGCCTGAGACTCACAATACTTCTCATCAAATTCTTAAACTTCCCTGAACTTTTTAGGACTTCCTCTAAACATTTGACAATTCGCTGAAGTTCTCTAAAATCCTTTAAGATTTATGTGACTTCTCTAATGTTAACGGAACTGCTCTGAGGTTTTTTGTCCTTTTCTGAATTTCTCAAAACTTCTCTAAAGTTTTAGCAGTTCTCATGAATCTTGTTGTATTGCGCTGAATTTAATTTAAACGCCCTAAAAATGATTAAGCTTCAGTGAGCTTCTGAACGTAAGCGAAGACCTCAATGAACTTTTTAACGTCTCTGAAGTTATCTGAAAATCTGGGAACTGCTTTAACTTCCCACTAATTTTCTGAAACTAACGGAACTGGCCTCCCCAATGTTCATAAAAATCCTGAAGTTCGTGGATCTCTCCTTAAGCTTCATAGATTTCTATAAATTTCTCGAAAGGTTTGTGAAGACCCCAGTCCTTCTGCGAAGTTTTCGAAGTTTTTTCTAAATTTCTGGAAATTTTGTGCTACTGCAATTTTCATGGAATTAGAACGAAATAATTAATATAGTTCTATGATTTTCATTAAAGTTCACTTCCCTTAAATTATCGACATTTATTTAAAATTTCTTCAATAGTCTAGACTTTCCTGGTGGTATTTAAACGGCCTAAACGATTACTGAATTTCCTTAAAGTTCTCTAGACTACCCAGAATTATCAGTATTTTTTTTTTAAGAACTCACAACTTTACTGAAATTCAATTATTTGCCGTGAAGTTTCGACAATTTCCCTCAAGTATTATAAACGGTCCCTAATTTTCCCTGAACTTATCAGTGGTTACCTGAAGTTCTCTTAATTTTTTGTTTAATAATCCGGAAATTTGTTTGATATATATTTATAATTCCATGAGTTTCTCGCAACTTCTTTAAGGTTTTTACAATTTTCTTGAAATTATTTGAACTGCCCTTTGCTTCTATAACCTGTCTTGATGTTCTCGAAGCTTCCCTAAAACTTTCAATTCTATTGAAGATCTCGGTTCTGCTGCTCGGAAATAAATGGAATTCTCGTTAAACCTTTAAATTTCCCTGAAATTCTCTGAACTTCTGTGAAGTTTCTGAAATATTTCTGAAGTTTTCATAAATTCTCTGAAGGACTCTGTACTTCCTTGAAATCCTCGGAACATCTTAAGGGTTCTCGATTTTTTTCAGCATATCATGGAACTGTCCTGAATTTTTCTAAATTTACAATTATAGATATTCAAACTGCTTCAAAAGTCTGGACTAAAGCTACGGAAACTGCTCTTAAGGTCTGAAATTCCCCAAGAAAATCTCTAGATCTAGCTTTTCTGAGGTACTTAGAACTTCTTAAAAAATTGCACAATACCCCTCATGTTTTCTATATTTCTCAAGTTCGCTTGACACCTGTGAAGTTCTCTGAAATTCTAGGAACTTCATAAAAGTTCCCGAAAATTTTCGGATGCTAAAAGAACCGCTTTGAGGTTCTTAAAGCTTCCAGTAAGTTCCCCATATTTTCAGTGTTTTAACTTCCCTTATGTTCCCGCAGTTGGTTTATGAAGCTTCACTGAAATTCTCATCATTTCATTTCATTAATAATTAATTCGCCAAAGTTCCTACAAGCTTGAAATAAATCAATAATTTTTTTCCTTGATTCTGGCAGTTTGAAAATTTTCAATATCTTGAACATGTACATGCAACATACAATTGAATAATTTTAGATCTTGGAATCACTCAAATTGGGTAAGTTTTTTACAACTTTATTAATAGAGAAATTAAGTTAGTGATAAACTTCAACATTCAATGGATTTGATTGTGAAGCTGTTTCTTTAAAACTGATTGACATGTCTTAAAAACTTTTGGGTAAGTTGTTTTTGATCTAAAAAAAAATAATATTTTTAACGCATTTAAAAATTTAGCTTCATTATAAACCTGGAATTTATCCGCTAAAATACTGGAAAAACCTGGAAGTCAGAAAATTTTATTTAGAAAAATGAATACACACCCTGTAGATAGAGAAAGACGATTAAACGCCTAAAGCAAAGAATGATCAATCTTGAGATAAATTCACGCTAAAAAAGTTGAAAATAGTGACTGATTACAAGAAATAGTGACCTTAGTGACTTGGCCTTAAAAAAAGAGACTTTTTAGTGACTGGCTTGAAAAAAGTGACTAAGTCACTAAAAAGTGACTCGCTACCAGCCCTGGACTCACGAAGAGCTACTGACTCCGATCAATTGCGGTGCGGCTTGTTCCTCCTTCTCTGGATGCTCAGGTGGGTTGCAGCTCGCTGCTTGCAGGGAGCCTTTCATTGTGCACACCGTGGTGATTAAAGTAACACCGTTTGGTGAGACCGGATGGAATTCAACTTTGAAATCTGTGTTAGGGAAATCGCTTTTCGCAGGTAATCGGTGATAATTTTAATTATCATAGCAACGGTTGTACATTCGTGCAATTTTCAATAGTGACATTTTTAAAAATGATAAAGTTTTAATTTAAAAAGATACGTAGAAATATTTCTGATCGATTGGTGATAAAATTATTGAAATTGGTCCAGGGGCAGCTGAGTTATTAACGTTCAAAATCTTTCAAAATTTTGTTACAAGTTACATTTTTGGTTTTCACAAAGTGTACCCCCATATAGAAATTACAGACGTAGTCCAACGTCAAAAGTTTACAACTCGCTCCGATTTTAGCTCAGACAGTCGTCCCATCTCGATTACATCCGGAGTTACTTGTCATCAAAAGCAGTCCATTTTCTCGAATAAATCCATCTCGCAAAGCAATCTCCCATCATTCGGATAAATAACTTCTCATTTACCATGTTGAAATTGATGGGTTTGTACAAAGTTTGATTTAATTTTCTATGAAACGCCGTTTCCGCCCCCAGCTAAATCCACCGCTAATCAATTCCACATGATTTACTTTCCGCGCTCCATGACGGTCTCGGGAGGGAAGTGGATGAGGGTTTGCAAACAGCCACTGGTCTCCTCCTGATGATTGAATGCATTTTCCAGCTGCGTTGTAACGCAAAGGTAAGATTGGCGCACTCTCATTAATCATACACGTGTCATAAATTCAGCTGCATCTGGAAGGGAGCCTCATTGTTCTACGGAATGACTGGCACCAAGGCCCAGCTCGGTCCCATCATGCCAGGATAATATGAATATAAACAGCCAATTTAATCCTGACAAATAATGAAATACAAATATACACTCGGCTCATATGATTCCTTTGCAGAGAAGAGTGGCTCCACAGCATCACCCTGGAAGAAGCGAACGCAGAGTGCGCTATTGTGAGTGAGTGAGAAATTAGCTCATTGTTCTACTGCGACCTAATCCCCCGCATAATTATGACGCGCTTCGTGGAGCATTCTGGACGGTCTGGTGGTGGCACATGGGAATCGAAATCAATTAACGGAGAATAATTCTCCACCTCTGGGGCTATTTATAATGCTAATAATCGAGGCTTTGAATAATCATGTTCCGAGGAGTTTAGCGCATTAGCACTGCTCGAATTGGAAAGCAGTTCCGCTTTGTCGTTGGGGTTTAGAGGGTCCAAGCTCCCACCAAACTACTAAAAGAAAATGCTGTAATGCTGTGAAATTTTTCTCTTAAATACGATAGACTTATAACGCAAACATAGCAGATACTTGAGTTTGTAAAAAAGGCTACTCCAGGATCTTTTATGTTTGTGGGTAACAGTGTATAAATATGTACTCCCTGCGCTTTGGTCAGAGAGCGTATAGGGCGTCGTTCGGCCAGTTTGGTCGTGGCACATTTCAGAGTGATTGCAGTTACATCAAAAAAGCCTGAGAAAAATGCAAGTACTTTCGCGGATTATCCGAAGTTGCGATAGTGAAGATATGGTCACACACAAGCAGACATAACACTCTCAAAATGTTCATCGAAATAGCTTCTAATAAATTTAAATGCTTCTTAGTTGGTAGTACCACCACTTGTGGCGCGCATAATCAATTTACTAGCGTTTGACGTTGACACACTACAGTCATCTGTTGAGTGTATTCAACAGATGGCGGGAGTGTGTACAATGAGAAATGTTCGATGTGTATGTTTGTCTGTGCTACACACTTAGAAAAATGTATGTAAATTTTTGTGCTCTGAGACTGACATATACGAGCGTAAATGTTTGCATTACTTTCGCATTGCTTTTATATTAGTTTTGTTTTACTTTTGCTTCACTTTTGCTTTACTCTTGCTTTACTTGTGCATTACTTTTATTTAACTTTTGCATTACTTTTGCTTTACTTTCACTTTACTTTTGTTTAACTTTTGCTTTACTTTTGCATTACCTACGCTTTACTTTCTCCATACTTTTGCTTTACTTTTACTTTACTTTTGGATACATTTTTACTTTTGCTTTACTTCGCTTAAATTCGCTTTACTTTTGCACTTACTTTAGCTTTACTTTCGCATTTTCGCTACTTTACTTTTGATTTATCTTAGCTTTACTTTTGATTTACTTTGGCTAAACCTTTGGTTTACTTTCGTTTTACCTTTGCTTATTTTTGCTTTACATTTGCTTTTATTTTGATTTATTTTTGGTTTACTTTAGCTTAACTTTTGCATTACTTTCGCTTTACTTTTGCATTAATTTTGCTATACTTTTATTTTACTTTTTCTTTACTTTTGCTTTTTTTTGCTTTAATTTTGCTTTACTTCCACTTTCCGTTACTTTACTTTTGTTTTACCTGGCGGGTATAATCAATTTCCTCGCGTTTGACGTTTACACACTACAGTCATCTGTTGAGTGTATTCAACAGATGGCGGTAGTGTGTAGAATGAGAAATGTTCAATGTGTTGTGTCTGTTCGTCTGTGCTACACGCTACGAAAAAAAATGTAAACTTAGGTGCTCTGAAACCTTTACTGCTACTTTCTTTTTGTTTTGCTTTTGCTTTACTTTTGTTTTACTTTCGCTTTACTTTTGCATTACTTTTGCATTACTTTTATTTATCTTTTACATTACTTTTGCTTTACTTTCACTTTACTTTTGTTAAGCTTTTGCTTTACTTTTGCATTACCTAAACTTTACTTTCTCTTTACTTTACTTTACTTTTGATTAACTTTTTACTTTTGCCTTACTTTCGCTTAAATTCGCATTGTTTTGAATCAATTTCGATTAATTTTTGCTTCATTTTTGTTTTACATTTGCATTACCAACGCTTTCCATTTTTTACTTTTGCTTTACTTTTACTTTACTTTTGGTTAAATTTTTACTTTTGCTTTACTTTGGCTTAAGTTCGCTTTACCTTTGCATTAATGTCATTTTACTTTTGCTTCACTTTTGCTTTACTTTTGCATTACTTTCGTATTAACTTTGCTTCATTTTTGCTTTAATTTTGCTTTACTTTTGCATTACTTTCACTTTCTCTTTGTTTTACTTTTGCTATACTTTCGCTATACCTTTGCTTAGTTTTGCTTTACATTTGCTTTTATTTTGATTTATTTTTGGTTTACTTTAGCTTTACTTTTGCATTACTTTCGCTTTACTTATGCATTACTTTTGTTTTACTTTTGCATTACTTTGCTATACTTTTATTTTACTTTTTCTTTACTTTTGTTTTTTTTTGCTTTAATTTTGCTTTACTTTCGCTTTCCGTTGCTTTACTTTCGTTTTACCTTTGGTTTAGTTTAGTTTTTCGTTCGCTTTCCTTTTGCTTTACTTTTGCCTTTTTTTCGCATTCCTTTTGCTTCACTTTCCCTATACTTTTGCATTTATTTTGATTTACATGCTCTTAACTGTTGCATTACTTTTGCTCTACATTTTCTTTACCTTTATTTTACTTCTACTTTATTTATGCTCTTCTTTTGCTTTGCTTTCGCTTTACTTTTGTTTTAATTTTGCTTTACTATTGTTTAACTTATGCTCTACTTTTGCATTACTTTCGCTTTACTTTCTCTTTACTATTGCTTTACTTTACTTAGCTTTATTTTTGCATTACTCTTATTTAACTTTTGCATTACTTTTGCTTTACTTTTGCTCTACTTTCACTTTACTTTTGTTTAACTTTTGCTCTACTTTTGCATTACCTTCGCTTTACTTTCTCTTTACTTTTGCTTTACTTTTGCTTTAATTTTGATTAACTTTTTTTTGTTTCTTATTTGCATTACTTTTGCATTACCTTCGCATTAACTTTGCTTTAATTTTGCTTCACTTTAGCTTTACTGTCGCATTTTTGTTGCTTTACTTTTGATTTACCTCTGCTTTGCTTTTGATTTACTTTAGCTTTACTATTGATTTATTTTGGCTATACTTTTGTTTTACTTTTGCTTTAATTTTGATTTACTTTTGTTGTACTTTTGCTTAACTTTTGCTTTATTTTTGGTTTATTTTTGGTTTACTTTACCTTTACTTTTGCTTACTTTCACTTTCTTTTGCATTACTTTTGTTTTACTTTTGCGTTACTTTTGCTTGTTTTTCTGTAATTTTGCTTAACTTCCGCTATCCGTTGCATTACTTTTTTACCTTTGGATTAATTTTGCTTTTCGTTCACTGTCCATTTGCTTTATTTTTGCTTTTTTGCATTTTTTTTTGCTTCGCTTTCCCTATACTTTTGCTTTAATTTTGCATTTCTTTTGATTTACTTTCTCTTTGCTGTTGCTTTACTTTTGCATTACTTTTACATTACTTTTGTTTTACATTTGCATTACATTTGCTTTAATCTTAATTTACTTTTGCATTACTTTTTTTTTAACTTTTGCAATACTTTCACTTTACTTTTGTCTAACTTTCTCTTTACTTTTGCTCCACTATTACTTTACTTTTGATTTTTTTTTTACTTTTGCTTTACTTTAGCTTAAACTCGCTTTACTATTGCATTGATTTCGATTTTCTTTTGCTTCACTCTTGCTTTACTTTTGCATTTTATTTGCTTTACTTTTGCATTACTTTTGCATTAACTTTGCTTTATTTTTACTTTAATTTTGCTTTACTTTTGCATTACCTTCGTTTTCTCTTTTCTTTACTTTAGCTTCACTGTCGCATTTTCGTTGCTTTACTGATGCTTTACTTTTGCATTTCCTTTTTCTTCTTAACTTTTGCTATACATTTGCTTTACTTCACTTTATTTTTGCTTTACCCTCGCTCTACTTTTGCCTTATTTTTGATTTACTTTTGCATAAATTTCGCTTTACTTTTGTTTTACTTTCGCATTTTCGTTACTTTACTTATGATTTACCTTTGCTTTACTTTTGAGTTACTTTAGCTTTACTTCTGATTTACTTCGGCTTTACTTTTGCTTTACTTTCGCTTAACATTTGCTTATTTTTGCTTTACATTAGCTCTTATTTTGATCTATGTTTGGTTTACTTTAGGTTTACTTTTGCATTACTTTTGCTTTAATTTTGCATTACTTTTGCTTTTTTTTGCTTTACTTTTGCTTTACTTTGCTATACTTTTATTTTACTTTTTCTTTACTTTTGCGTTTTTTTGCTTTAATTTTGCTTTACTTCCACTTTGCTTTGCTTTTGTTTTACCTTTGGTTTAATTTAGCTTTTCGTTCCCTTTCCTTTTACTTTACTTTTGCCTTTTTTTGCATTACTTTTGCTTCACTTTTCCTATACCTTTCCTTATGCTTTACTTTTGCCTTTTTTTGCATAACTTTTGCTTCACTTTCCCTATACTTTTGCAATTATTTTGCATTACTTTTGATTTACTCTCTCTTCACTGTTGTATTACCTTTGCTTCACATTTTCTTTACCTTTGCTAAACTTCTTCTTTATTTTTGCTTTACTTTTGCTTTACTTCCGCTTTACTTTTGTCTTAACTTTTGCTTAACTCATGCTTTACTTTTTCATTACTCTTATTTAACTTTTGCATTACTTTTGCTTTACTTTCACTTTACTTTTGTAAAACTTTTGCTCTACTTTTGCATTACTTTGCCCTACTTTCTCTTTACTTTTACTTTACTTTTATTTTACTTTTGATTAACTTTATACTTTTGCTTAAATTCGCTTTACTTTGTGTTAATTTCGCTTAAATTTTGCTTCACTTTAGCTTTACTTCCGCGTTCCGTTGCATTACTTTTGTTTTAACTTTGGATTAATTTTGCTTTTTTGCATTTATTGCTTCACCTTCTCTATATTACGTTTGCTTCGCTTTTGTGTTATCTTTGCTTTACATTTTCTTTACCTTTACTTTTCTTCTACTTTATTTTTGCTTTAGTTTTGCTTTACTGTTGTTTTACTTTCGCTTTACTTTTGCATTTCTTTTACATTACTTTTGTTTTACATTTGCTTTACTTTTGCTTTAATCTTGCTTTACTTTTGCATTACTATTATTCAACTTTTTTTTGTTTAACTTTCTCTTTACACTTTTGCGTAAATTTGATTAATTTTTTACTTATACTTTACTTTCGCTTAAATTCGCTTTATTATTGCATCAATTTCGATTTACTTTTGCTTTACTTCTGCATTTAATTTGCTTTACTTTTGTATTACTTTCGCTTTACTTTTGCATTACTCTTATTTAACTTTTGCATTACTTTTGCTTTACTTTCACTTTACTTTTGTTTAACTTTTGCTCTACTTTTGCATTACCTACGCTTTACTTTCTCTTTACTTATGCTTTACTTTTGCTTTTTATTTGCTTTACTTTTGGATTACTCTCGTATTAACTTTGCTTTAATTTTGCTTCACTTTAGCTTTCATGTCGTATTTTCGTTGTTTACTTTTGATTTACCTCTGCTTTGCTTTTGATTTACTTTAGCTTTACTATAGATTTACTTTGGCTATACTTTTGCTTTGCTTTCGCTTTACGTTTGCTTATGTTTGCTTTACATTTGCTTTTGTTTTGATTTATTTTTGGTTTACTTAAGCTTTACTTTTGCATTACTTTCGCTTTACTTTTGCTTTACTTTGCTATAATTTTATTTTACTTTTTCTTCACTTTCGCATTACTTTCACATTAACTTTGCTTATTACTTTCGCGTTCTCTGTACTTTACTTTTGCTTTACTTTAGCTTTACTTTCGCATTTTTGTGGCTTTACTTTTGATTTACCTTTGCTTTGCTTTTGATCAGGGTGCCTTCCATTCATTTTGACTAAAAAAATGTTTTAGAAAATTATGGAATAATAAGATATTATGGTGGTATTTTGTATGTGTAAGGAACAAGAAAAGATTTTAAAGTTTGTGTTTGACACATAAAACCTGCAAATTTAGCTTTGATAGAGCCACAATGAGCGATTTTCTGATCGCCTCTTCGCGAAGAGTGAAGAGCGAAGAGTGGGTGAGATAAATGACAAAATCGCTTATTGCCACTCTCATGCAGCAACATCGGCTGGTATTATGTGTCAAACACAAACTCCACAATCTTTTCTTGTTGCTTACACAAACAAAATATTATAATAATATCTTATTATTCCATAATTTCATAAAACATTTTTATAGCCAAAATGAATGGAAGGAACCCTGCTTTTGATTTACTTTAGCTTTACTTTTGATTCAATTTCAATTCGATTTCAATTTCAATTTACTTTTGCGTTTCATTTGCTTTACTTTTGCATTACATTTGCATTAACTTTGCTATATTTTTGCTTTACTTTTGCTTTACTTTTGCATTACGTTCGTTTTCTCTTTACTTTACTTTAGCTTAACTGTCGCATTTTCGTTGTTTTACTGATGCTTTACTTTTGCATTTGGTTTTGCTTAACTTTTGCTATACATTTGCTTTACTTCACTTTATTTTTGCTTTAGTTTCGCTTTACTTTTGATTTAATTTTGGTTAACGTCTCATCCTTTATGTCAAAGATGGATTCCGTCACGTGTAAGATTAGGTATTTCTAAGTGTGTATAATATTGAGGCAACGTTAAGATAAAATCATAACATTAAGAAATGTATATATATGAACTATAATAAAAAAGAAGTATGTTCATCGTTTATTGCGTGCAAGCTCTAGTGCAGAGTAGTACAAAATATCGACAATTTCAGGAAAACAAACATGCTCATTGCCGGTTTGCCTTTCATAAAGAACAATGAGAAGTCAGATGGACCACATTCACAGTGGGGTAAACGTACTTATGTTTAACCTAGCACTAAAGTTTTCCGTTAAGGTCAAAGGTCTGGTACTTCGAAAATAGGCGAATTGTGTGTTAATTTGATATAAAAAAAATTTGGTCCTATTTTGAGCACAAAGGTCAAAAATTAGTGCACTTACCCTATAAGCTTTAGTTGCTGTCAAGAGAGAGCGTTTTAAAATTACAATCCAAACAAGCATCCTGGGATCGTTTAGAAAAGAAACAAAGCATATCCAACGTGTACTGAAATGGCTAGGTAACTCATTGACCAAACGCACATAAAGGGACGTTAAGGCACTTCTCCTGCCCGGTACCAAATAGCATTCGGAACAATTTCCAAACGCTGTTTGGCTTGTGGAGGACGTTACAAATTGTCGGTTTATCCAGTACTACTAGCATCATCATCATCATCAGAGACTGCATTGGTTGGAAAGTGGCATTATGTTGTTTGAATAAACATACCAAGCAGTGTGTCTGTTGTTCTAGGTCCGACTGACAGAGGTTAGTCCGTCTGTGACTTTTCATATTGAATTGAGAAGCCGGACGGGGATGTTGTTTCTAAATGGGAACTAATTGGACGACCGATGGTCATTTGATTGAGCTAGTTGAAAAATTAAAGAGAACTGCTTTTCCGGCCTCAAATAGATTTGTGTCTACGAGACATGCTGAGACCAAGTTGAACAATTGAAATCTCTCGGCCTTCAGATTTCAGGCTTATTCATGAATACAATAAACCAGTTGAGATCTGGATCCTTTGTGGGTTGTTACTTCGTTTTAATTTGGATTGAGTTTTGATTTTGTGTGGTTAGTCATGGTTTGACAGTTTGTTTATTGGTTTAACCTGTTTTGACTCATTTGCTGGACATTTGATTTCTAAGGGAAATATATGTAAGCCATTCAGAATTTTTGGTTCCATATCGCAAAATATCAGACCCGTAGTTATTTTTAATTAGCTTTCATTTGATATGTTAATCTTTAAAATCGGCTCAGGGGTTAAAAAGTTATAAATTTTTGAAAAAAGTCATCTTTGAAAAAAAATCGAATTTTGAACCACCCTAACATGGAAATGGTCACCCTAATGACAAAATAAAAATAACAGGTCTAATGTTTTGCGATAAGCAACAAAATTACCATTTTTACGAAATATGAGAACCACTATATCGTTTTTCCATGGGGTGTCATCTTTCCAACCACCCCATCCTGCCGCTTCAACCCGCAGTCAATAGCCTGTAGTTGAGCAAATCAGCAAAAATCAGCACAAATCAGCACAAAAAGTAGTCCTTCCACAATTGCGCGTTTATCTCCTTCCATAATCGTCCAAGCAGGCAATTACCACCACAAACGTTCGCATTCTTTTCCGTCAACCTGGAACCTAATTTTTTGTCGGCACCAAGCTATTTGCGTAATCTCCCAAAATGGCACCCTCCGTCGATCCATTCATTTGAACCTTCCTCGGCGGTATAGTTTATTTTATTCTATTGCTCGCATTTGTCTGCATTACGGAGTCGTTTCGGGGGTGGAGTGGCGAAGATTTCCTCCTCAAGGGCCCGGTTTCCTCTGCTCTACGGGGTTTCCGAAATGAATCGTTCCATGTGAGCGAGCGGTGCACAGTCGGCAAAGAGATCCGGTTCTGTTGCTTTCGAGATGATGTTTGTGTGTGGGTGTGAGCGAACAATGCTACTTATGTAATTAGGGAAACGGATGAAGAAAGAAGGCCGACTGTTGGATGCTTTTTGCTTTGGTTTGAGCCGTTCGGAGAGATGCTTTTTGCCTTGCGGAGGAAAATGCTTCCTTTGTGCGAGATTGGCAAGGGAAACGAAATTAGCGAAAAATATATTTGCGGCGCGATTTGCAAGCCGTAGGTGGCGATATAAATCAAGCGGTGGTTGGGTTTTATGGTTCGTACCATGGTCCTATTTTACGATGATTCACCACCCTCTGTGACTCCGAATTGTACTAACCTTTAATTTTCAAGGAATGAAATCATAATAACATGCAAAATGTATATTAGACTGATTTGCAGTTCATCAATCCTGAGCGAACCTCCCTTAGCCCTGCAATTGTTCTCCCGAATATCTCATTGCAGACGACCCAGAAAGAAAAACACCGACTTCTTCGGGAAATTTTTCGATGAATATTTATGGTGTGCTCCCGGAGCTCATCCCCTGAAGGATAATTATCATAATTTTCTCCATCCTCGACATACACGACTTGCTGGAGAAATGGGTCCATCAGTCGCAGGTTGGAATGAGGCAGCTAATGTGATTCCAATCGCACAGTGACGACCTATGCGACGAGTGATTGTCTGCACTTGCTCCTTGCTAAAGAGTAATGGTAGAAACCCTACTACCGTGCGCAGTGCAATGAGGCAAATACGAGCTAGCTCATTACTAATTCATCAAGCTAATTAACCAGAGGTAAGTTGTGTGTGTAAGAACATGACAGGATGAGTTACTTTTTAATGCGGTGAAAGGTACTTCTTGCGAAAGTCAATCTCGAATGACAATGTGTGGTGGCAGCCAGGCAGTTGAAGTTAAATAGGAATTCTGCAAACACTTGTCTTGATAGAGCACACTGCAAATATTTATTGAAGATATCCTGCTTGGTATCCGTATGGTATATCTGGTTCAGTTGGTGTAAGAGTAGGGTCAATGTTGAGCTAAATAGCTCCTTTAGAGGAAGTTTACCGCTCCGAAAAAAAAAAATAATTACGTTTCGATTTTTCTAAAATGTTTAGAAAAACATATCCAAAATGTATATTTTTCTATTTTTTTTTTTTTTTTTTTTTTTTGATGTACGGTTTAGCGACTTTGCAGTCAATTTAATTGTTTATAGGAAAGTTTGAACATACTGAGAGGTAAGCACATATCATCGGAGAGGGCCTGTTCATAAACTACGTAGACAGTTTTTTGGGATTCGTGATCCCCCCCTCCCCCTGCGTAGACAATTGTCCATACAAATGTTTTTAAATTTGTATGGGCCAAGGATAATTGTCAACCCCCCCCCCTTAACGGTCTACGTAGTTTATGAACAGCCCCTAAGAGACGTGTGTGTGAGAAAATTTGCGAAAAAATCTAAGGGCACCGGTGGGATTCGAACCCACAATTCCCATTCAGTACACGGGTGCATTGCCAATTATACAACGGTGGACCTATGGTCTACGGATGTATTTGGCTAATGACATTTGAGTTTCGAATCCGTTCCCCACCCTAGTCTTTTTGCGCAAGCGTTCTCTGATACACAACAATCGTCTATTATCGACGATATGTGCTTGTACCGCAACCACTCAGTATCAGTCGATGTGAACAAACACAGCTCATTTTTGTTGTACATCTTACATGCTGAAATATGTCCAGTACAGTATGACTATAACATTTTGAGCTGCCGGCCTCACCCCCGACCACCGGGCCGTAGTTGATGAATATCAATTACTTTTACTTTTTGATTTACGGTTTAGCGACTTTGCAGTCAATTTAATTGTTTATAGGAAAGTTTGAACATACTGAGAGGTAAGCACATCGACTGATACTGAGTGGTTGCGGTACAAGCACATATCGTCGATAATAGATGCTGAATCCCCCGGTAGTTTTCCTGGTTTTGGCAGCAACACTAGCTTCTGTATCTTCCACCTGTCAGGTAAGGGACCCTCGTCCAGGCATTTCGGCAGCACCATCCTGAACATGTCCGGGGACGCCTGGATCGCCACTTTCAACGCTACGTTGGGGATTCCATCCGGACCGGGAGCTTTCTTCACCTTCAATCCTTTCGCCACTGCTACGAGTTCCTCGTTGGTGACTTCGATGTAATCTCCCTCTCCTTCTCCGTACGGTGTAGGTGGCCAGGTCATTGGGTCGTGCTTCGGAAAAAGTCCTTCCACGATGACTTTCAGTTTCTCTGGGCACATTTCAGCGGGCATCGTTGGACCTCTGATCTTCGCCATCACGACTCGGTATGCGTCGCCCCATGGGTTGCCATCAGCGTCTGGACACAGCTCCTTAAAACAGTTTGACTTGCTTTGCTTTATATCTCGTTTAAGTGCGGCCCTGGCCGCTCGAAACACTCCACTTCGTTCCTCTCTGTCTGCTTCTGTTCTTGCTCTCTGAACACGTCTTCTGGCTCTGAGACTACTAGCGCGTAGGGTGCTAATTGCCTCGTTCCACCAGTAAACTGGACGTCGTCTGTTATTTGGCTCCAGTTTCCTCGGCATGGTCATGTCACATGCTCTCACTAACGTTTCTGTCAGCTCGTCCGCGTTCAGAACCACGTGGCTCCTGTCGACACGGAGTGCCTCAACGAAAAGATCCTTGTCGAAAGCCTTCGTCTTCCACTTCCGGTCACAAGTTCTCGGCCTTCGTACTGTCACAGAATTCCGTTGGCCGATGCTATATCGGATCGCTTGATGGTCACTATGGGTATATCCTTCACACACTCTCCAATCCATGTTTTCCACCAGCAACGGACTACAGAAAGTAACGTCGATAATGGATTCCCGACTATCACTGCTAGTGCCTTTATTGGCCAGCATATCTTCCAGTTTTGCCAGAGCTTCCTCCCTCTTGCATTGGAAAATTTGCTTCCTCACTCCACAGCCCAAGCATTGAAGTCTCCTCGGATGACTACCGGTCGTCGTCCGATCAGCTCTTCGGTAAGTCCATCCAGCATCTCATGGAACTTCTCCATCGTGCATCTGGGGGGTGCGTAACAACTACACATGAAGATTCCGTTCATTTTGGCGATCACGAAACCTTCGTATGAGCTCGCAACCACTTCTTGAATGGAGTATCTGCCCATAACTTGTATAGCAGCCATCCCAACCCTATCCACCACCCAGTTACCGTTATCGGAAGGGACTCGATACGGCTCCACAATGATTGCAACATCCCACTTTGTTTCTGTTGTCGACTGCCACAACAGTTGCTGAGCAATGTCGCAATGGCTTGCCATCGCCTTTTCGTATGCTAGGCATTTGAAGCCTCCCGTCGTATGATCGTTACCGTCCTCTTTTTTGCAGAGCATACACCTCAGTTGCATCGTGCAGCCTCTTGCAATATGGCCTTTCTCTTCGTATTTCCTGCACAGATCCCCCGAGGAGTGGCTTTCAGCAAGCACACTGACCAGCCAACCTTGACCTTGCCCGCCTCCAACAGCGTATTCGCTGCAACTGTCGAAAGCCGTATCACCGCCGTTTGCATGCCGCCGTACGCCTTCCTCATCCGGATTGACATCGGGGCATCTCCCAGATCGCAGTGCACTCTCAGCGCACTTCTTAGCTCCTCCTCTGTAGTGATCTCGTCCAGGTTCCTGCACTCGACCACTGTCTCTTGGGATAGAGCTCTTACACTCGTCCCTTCGCAAAGAGACTTTTCGACGAGCTCCTTGAATGCTGAGCTCTTGATCGCAGGATCCTTCTTCAGCTCAAAGAGCATCTCGCCTTTCTGAGTGCACCTGGTTTTCACCACTTTCTCTCCTAGTTCCTTCAACTCCGGATTCTCTCGAACCTTCCGGAGGAGTGCTGCATACGACGTTTTGTCTTTTGCTTCGACGATAAGAGCATCGCCCTTACTTCGCTCCCGACGGGTCCTGGGTATCTCGTTCTTCTGTTCTTCTTTCTTCTTCACTTCTTTTTCCTTCCGTTTTTTCCAATTCTCCTTCGGCTTCTCGACGGTATGCCATCCTTCCTCCATGTCGTTCTTGACTTTTTTCCACTTTTCTTCCTCTTCTGGCGTTTCCCTTTTTCTCTTCTCCGAGCGTAGATTTCGAGGTCCCTTCGGCGTCTCTCCTTGGCCTCGATCAGCGCCCTTTCGGCAGTCACGGATCTCGTCCTAAGCGCATCCTGTTCACGTTCGGCAGCAATCACGGTGGATTTGATGCCCGTCACCATTTCCTTTATTGCCTTGTGGACGTTGCTCTTATCTTTGATGAAGACATGGAGTTCAACTCTCTCTACAATGTTGTATTTATGGTCATTGTAGACAGCTTTAGTCCGGGAGTTAGAAGGTGATAGCTCTATTGCAGAGCAGCAACCCATTTCAGAATGTCTGGAGAGTCACGCCCATTCCGAGGTTACTTTCACTCACAATAGGCTCCGCATGTATGCATCACCGTTATCAAATGGATATTGGTTATATATATATAGTACACGATCCAAGTTCAAAAATATTCTTTTCAACCCTGGCATGTATTTATTTAGTTTAATTTTGATATTTAATTTGTAAATAAAAATTTGGACAGCTCTCACCATATTCTGCTCTTCCGTCGCCGTTAATTGCTTCCTTTATAATCCCTTGGACTTTTTCTCTAACGCTTCATATTTCATTCCGTGCTTCACCGGCAATTTCTGGCGTAGATCGGTGTAGATCGTCCTTGGTAGTTTCTAACATGATTCGGCCGTTTCCGGGTTTTTCTTGTTTTTCGAGGGAGATAAATCCACACTAATTTCCTTTCCTGGTTCGATGTTGACTCCTTCCTCGCTGGTTGGTGTGGTCGGTTTCATGTCCACCATCTGTCACTGAATTGCCATGATGATCTGGGACGAGGCTCACGCCCAAAGTCGCTGGTCCACCGAGCACTCCGTGTGCGAAAAGAGAATGAAAGAAACACGAAAGGGATCCGTTTCAAGACGTGACAGTTTCATCAGATTCCCCAACTAACCATACTCAAGCAAAGTAAGAATATACAAGCTAAATTGCGACTATATGGTTACTTGGGTACTCATATGGTCGTCAGAATGGTTCCTCGGTTGCGAAGTCTGGCAAGCGATTTGCAGTTGTCGCCTGAAAACGGAACCATTCGTCACATCCTCGACGATGACATCCCAAGTTTACATGCAAGAATGTCTGGAAAACGTGTATTGCCGTTCATCGGCAAGCATAGGTGTTGGTCCTGCAAACTCATCTGCGTAGCTTCCAAAGAATCAACTCAGTAAGAAATCCTTTGGAATTATTCTTAATTATTGTTCAGAGTGCCCTTTGAATTATATTTATTCCCTTGAAATTCCAATCACTTTCATAGTTTCCAAAGAATTCGCTTGCAGCGAAGGAACAAATTCCATAAATGTATCATTAACATTGTTTTGGAATTATTTTCAGACTTAATTGTAATCGTCCTTTTAGCATACACCCGAAGCTTTTTCGAAAATTTCCATGGAATTCTGCTCCGGATTATTTTTCTCCCTGAAACTTCTTGAAATTATCCTCATAATTATTTTGGAATTCTTCTTAGAATTTCCTTGGAGTCCTCTTCAGAATACATTAGGAATTAACTTCGGAGATTCGTACGGATTTTCATTTCTTTCGAATCCTATTCAGGGTTTACTTGGAATTCTACTCAGAACTACCTTGGAATTCAGGTATCATATAGAATCTGAAGCTCTTCAGGACTACCTTGAAAGCAGATTGCACTTGATGTTTTTCTCAAAGTTCTTCCCAGAACTCCCTTGGACGGACTTTCTTAGCAATGAGCATCTAATTTCATGTGCCTTGTTATTTATGAAATTCAAATCTGTGATCTTAGAAAATACACAGGAAATAGGTTCTTGAAAGTTTCTAAATTTACCTCTGTCTGAGATCGGCAGACGGATTTCTTAAAGCTCTGAATCAAAGCACAGGATCTGAATCTAAATTGTTTTATTTAATAGAAGAAAGACCAAATGCTCACCAAGCTACTCTAATGACCACACATCATACGAATGGAACATTAGAAATGGAGCGAGTGACTCGACATGTGATAAGCGTGTCCGGAATGATTTGAGATTAACGCGTTATTGGATTTGTAAACAAACAAACACGTCAATCGCTGATTTCTAGCGAGTAAAAACTCAATCTCTTAAGCAAACTATGCCAAAGGATAGAGGATTGATTCCTCTATCATTTGGAATAGCTTGTTTACGAGATTGAGCTTTAATCGTGCGAAACTGGAGATTTACGTGCTTGTTTATATTTTCAATACGCCCAAATCTCAAAACACTCCGGATGAACCGTCAAATTTGCATTTGTGCGACTTTTAGAATTTCTATTCACCGATACCACGTCTTCAAGGTAACCTGTTTTAAGCCAAGCGGCTTGAGCTTCGAATGAGTTTCATGTATTCTCGCAAATCAATACAAACGACTAGAAAATAATCAACTAGGGTAAGTGTGCCAGTTTTTGGCCCTAGTGATCTTTTGATATTTTTTTATATTCTTCATCAGATGCATTTCGAGGCAAGGCTTAGAACATCGATTTTCCCTTATATTTACGCAAATATAGCCATTATAATTCATTTCAAATTTGAGATAGATCCTTGGGCCAAAAAATGGAGCTTTAATGCCTTAACTGGCACACATACCCTACCAGTAGATTGATTGTGCCTCTTTATTTCCAACAATTTCGGCCATGTTAATTACTGAAAATGTGTTTCGTTTCGTTATCTGAGCAATCGGAGTTAAAAGTCGTTCATTATGATTTCACTTGTTACAGTTGCTTCAAGTAGGTATATTCAAAATTCGTTCTCGAAAAAATCCGATACAATAGAAACGCTGCCGTTCAGGCAGTTTTTGAGTAACATTTTTCAAAATTTCACTGAATCAAGCTAAGCGTTTATAGAATCACAGTAGGCATTGGTTGTCAGGATAGTTTCATTTGTTTACATCATGGCTTCACCGAAACAAGCACGTCGTGATTAGATCCTAAAAGCTCGAAAGGAAAATCCACGTTTTATCAGCTCCTGGCAGTTTTCGAACAAACTGTATACCTCGGTTGACCGGAAGAGAAAATCAAAAAGAAGCCGAAATTCTCCAAAAAGTTCCTTGTCTGGAAGGCAATCTGCAGTTGTGCAAATTTACCAGGAGGACTACCTACGGAAGAGACTACTGCCTTTTCTGGAGCAGCATGCCTATTCTGGCCGGACTCAAATTCCACCAAACAGAGGCACAGCAAAAATGGCGTCACAGTGGAACTGCAATTGACCTGAAGGGTTTCAAGCGGAAATGGAATTTGGCAGCCAAACAAGTGAGAACAGGGTTCGTGCAAAAGAGGATGGACCGTGTACGCTGAAAAGTTTGAGCAATGGTCTATAAGCATAATACCTACTAATGTATAGCTGTTACAATGAACTATGAAAATTACAACGCATTTTTAAACCCCAACAAGATTTTCGTGTTCAACCTTTATTCAAACAGAGAAAACAAGAAAGCCAACCCCATATCACGCAAAGCCATCGGCACGGAGATTCCCTCCTCGGTCAAAATGACTTCGCACTCGGAATGAAATTCAGACATCATCGTTGTTTTTTTTTTTGCTTCGCTTAATTTACA
This sequence comes from Ochlerotatus camptorhynchus, assembly GCF_037179485.1. NCBI lineage: Eukaryota > Metazoa > Arthropoda > Insecta > Diptera > Culicidae > Ochlerotatus > Ochlerotatus camptorhynchus. The sequence continues at coordinate 84,146 of NW_027040630.1, read as the reverse complement.
GCTATAGCACCGAATTAAAACGCGGAACCGGTTTCCCCGATCGCTTAGTTGCTTCCAGGCGGGTGCACGATCAACATTGCTATCAGTTCTGGAGTTCAGCAAATAACATCAGCAATGGTTGGCTTGTCTGTGGTACTTCTGTTGGTGGTGCTAGTTCAAGGTAAGGTGTAATTATTCCTGACTTTACCGAAAGGTCATCTGACATTGTGTTGTTGTCCAGTCATTTCAGGTCAGGAAATAGCGCAGCAAAGTAAGTATTTGTGTTATCGATGATGGTGAGGATAATAATCATATGTACTTGATATGACCGTGTGACAGAATGTGCCGAGTTTCGTAAGAAGACGATTAAGGTAACGTCGATAATTCCGCTGACTCTCAATCCAAACCCGATTAAGTACTCCAGTTTTAACTGTTCCAAAACGGTGGATCTGATCGTGGGAGGAGAAGCTACGAAGCCGAATGAGTTCCCCCACCAGGCGCTGCTCGGTTGGCGACAAGCGGACGATTCCAACGAGTACAGGTTCGATTGCGGAGGATCACTGATCAGCGAGCGCTACGTCCTGACAGCTGCGCACTGTTTCAAGAATGGATACCCGGACATAGTTCGTCTGGGAGAGCACAACCTGAACGATGACAGCGATAACCAAGTTGATTTTGAGATAGAATCGTTTTCAAAACATCCGCTGCATAGATATGCCTTCTCTTATCACGACATTGCGCTTGTCAAGCTAGTTGAGAATGTAAGATTCTCGAAAGTCATTCGACCGGCTTGTCTGTGGACTGGGATGAATCTGAATGTGAGCTCTGTTATCGCAACGGGATTCGGACTGTTACAAACAGGTAAGTGAAAATTGTAAACGAGTGCTGTAACGAAAAATAGCGAACTTTCTTTTCTGAATTTCAGCTGGCGACAGTTCGGAAGTGCTTCGGAAGGTGATGTTAGACATTTTGGATAGGCAAGAATGCGAAGAAATGTTCATAGATAGGCGCTTCAAGAACGGAATCATTGATGGACAACTCTGCATAGGAAGCAAACGAGGCGGAAAAGATACCTGCCAGGGAGATTCCGGTGGTCCAATTCAAGTGATAACGGAGCCCAAAGGATGCATCTATCATGTGATAGGCGTTACCTCGACGGGTGCTGCCTGTGGAATCAACCGATCACCTTCGATCTACACTCGGGTGGCAAGCTACATGGACTGGATCGAAGACATCGTGTGGAACAATGGTCAAGGACAAAAGTAGAGCGGGGCTAACTTCTAAGTAATTCAAATAAAAAGAAAACATACTTCCTGTAAGCTCCAAACTCATTCACGATAAACATACCGGAATATTGTCCTCGCAAAGGTACCCTTCAGTTAGGGTTACCATATCAAAAAAAAATGAAAAGGAGGTTATTTCATTTGAGGTTTGGATACTAAGGAGTACAATGATTCCTTTTCTTAACATTAAATGAGGACAATGAGTTTTTATCAAACGTTTTAATAATATGTGCGGTATCAACCTCTCCTCGTGGATCCTCAACGAAGAAAGTTCTTTAGAATGAACTGCATCAAGGGGTTGTAGCTGTTGGTTTTTTTTTTTTCTTGAAAGCTGGATAAGCAACAGTTGCATGTATCGGAGCCAACAATTCGTTGATTAAAAATCCTCGATCAGCCATTACGAAATCTCCTTCTTCAATGTAGTTCAAAAATCCAGAAGATTTCACGATTTCTTTGTCCGAAGCTCGTCCGCCAAAGGCTTCAGATACATACAATATGGATCCAGATGCGCTGACTCCGATCAACACTTTGATAGTGTTGTGCTTTTTATAATTAGAAAACACGTTGGCACTAGCAATCATGGCTCTAGAATTTGGCGATTCAATATGTATTTCGAAGCAGTCAATGATCACTGTAACAGCATCGTTGTATTTCTTTCGGAATGCTGACGGCATATGCTGCTTCAACACGTTTCGAGACGGAAATCTTACGAAAGCGTTCATAAACGGGTAAATCGCGTTAATCGTTTCGTAAAAATATTTGGAAATAGTCGTTTGGTTTAAATTGTACAGGTATCCAAGAGTACAAAATGGTTCGTTCAATCGTAATTTACGCAGTGTCAATATCAAGGTTTTCTCTTTGTCCATTCCTTCAAAATCCGGTATATCTTGCTGCAATGACTCGTAGAGACGCTTTAATGTTAGCCCACAGCTAAGCCCCGTAAAGTAACGGCATTTTTTGTCGTTTGCTTCGAGCGTAGACATTGAAAGCTGTGTAGCTTCTTTTGCGTCATTCAAATCCCGCTGTAGTTTATCTTGGTGATCTCGAAGGGAAGTGACTTCTTTCTCGGATCGTTCTAGCGCAAACTTCCATTGCTCCACTTCCTTTTCCATACATGTTTCCGTTTGGACGCATACGTCACTGTAATAAACAACCTTCGATGGCACATTGGACGATTCTGTTCCGTTTGGTTGACATCGATTCATGACGGTCAAATTATCAGCTCCTGTTGTTGTTGATTGTTGACAATTTAGCCAGATGATATCATCAAGAGGGAACTGATTTTGAACGGCGAGTCCAGCAATCCTGTAATGGTAATTAAATACATTTATTAGAGATGTGAAACTAAATTGTTCATTATTTTAGTAGAATATCAAATCTTGCTTCTTTGTGCTTCTACTGTGTGAACAGTTTCTTTCAAAATTTTGTATGGAGCAGAGGTACGTGATATCTTTCTTTATTATACACGTGATCAATGGATAGTTCTTTATTCAGTACGTACTCATTCGTTTCGACTGCTGCAATAGACGCCTTGTAAGTTCCAGATTGATCCATGAACGAGCTAGAAGTGGATAGAACCGAGGGTGAAACATCACTCAAGCTGTATGCGCCACCAGGGATGCCTTTCGTTGCTGCATTCAATCGTAGACATCCACTTTCGATTAATTGAAACGATAGCCTGAAAAATATTTGCGTTAACATTAGATTAAAACCTAACTCCTTCATATTAGAGCATACTCTTGACTGATCTCCAATTCGGTCCCCGATTCGTTTTGAAATGTGTGATTCAATTCATGAAGATCACAATTTCCTTCAGATATTGGTTCGCCACTTGTGTCTTGCTGATTTACAGGCGGGTCCAAATCAATATTTATGTCCACGGTTGAGGTTGATTCATCATTGCTCTCCTGCTGATTCACAGACGTATCGAAACTGATAGGACTGCTCTCCGGGTACTCCACAGAATTTGTTGAACACCCAGAGTCAAGCTGATGATCACTCTCAGATCCCATCGTCATAGTAAGCAAATTATCAGTTGTATCCTGCAGATTCAAAGTAGGAGCCCAATCGACATCATTATCCTCCAAAAGCTTTGCAGGCTTCCCGGAGACGAAGTGCCGAACTACAGACACGATGATGGGGGCCGGAGTTTTGGTCAAGCCACACACTTTCACCCAAACTACAAGCCGCATTTTGGCCAAATTCCGCTCTGATTCACTGAACCGTTTGTATACCGCTGGAAGCCGGAACATCCGATACGTTTTATCGCTTGAATAAACGTAGCACGAAGGAATCACACACCTTAAAACCATTTTTGAATTCACGTAAATTTTTATTCGGAAGAGTTGAAATAGTTTGACAGCTGATTTTGTGGATGAAAATAATAAACAAATCGATTCTACACGGCTACACGAGTTAAGGTGGTGTTAGTGAGATCTTGCAACAAGAAGTCTATTGCTTCTTATGTGATGAGACAACCAATTTGGCTGTCTTTCCAAACTTTTTCAGAACACAGTTATTGAGTTCATCCAGTATTAAGAAAATATGGGTGATCAGCTACCATTTGCATTGTAAAACTCAGTTTTCACAAAAACTGCTATGGGACCGATATGCGAAGAGCGGCAGTATAGCTGTAAGTTAAGCGAAGCAAAAAAAAAACAACAATGATGTCTGAATTTCATTCCGAGTGCGAAGTCATTTTGACCGAGGAGGGAATCTCCGTACCGATGGCTTTGCGTGATATGGGGTTGGCTTTCTTGTTTTCTCTGTTTGAATAAAGGTTGAACACGAAAATCTTGTTGGGGTTTAAAAATGCGTTGTAATTTTCATAGTTCAATGTAACAGCTATACATTAGTAGGTATTATGCTTTTCCGTGTACACGGTCCATCCTCTTTTGCACGAACCCTGTTCTCACTTGTTTGGCTGCCAAATTCCATTTCCGCTTGAAACCCTTCAGGTCAATTGCAGTTCCACCCTTTTTCTTCAGTATGTGCTTCACAATTGACCACTGTGACGCCATTTTTGCTGTACCTCTGTTTGGTGGAATTTGAGTCCGGCCAGAATAGGCATGCTGCTCCAGAAAAGGCAATAGTCTCTTCCGTAGGTAGTCCTCCTGGTAAATTTGCACAACTGCAGATTGCCTTCCAGACAAGGAACTTTTTGAAGAATTTCGGCTTCTTTTTGATTTTCTCTTCCGGTCAACCGAGGTATACAATTCCCATCAGTTTGTTCGAAAACTGCCAGGAGCTGATAAAACGTGGATTTTCGTTTCGAGCTTTTAGGATCCAATCGCGACGTGCTTGTTTCGGTGAAGCCATGATGTTAACAAATGAAACTATCCTGACAACCAATGCCTACTGTGATTCTATAAACGCTTAGCTTGATTCAGTGAAATTTTGAAAAATGTTACTCAAAAACTGCCTGACCGGCAGCGTTTCTATTGTATTCGGATTTTTTCGAGAACGAATTTTGAATATACCTACTTGAAGCAACTCTTACGAGTGAAATCATAATGGACGACTTTTAACTCCGATTGCTCAGATCACGAAACGAAACTCATTTTCAGTAATTAACATGGCCGAAATTGTTGGAAATAAAGAGGCAAAATCAATCTACTGGAAGGGTATGTGTGCCAGTTAAGGCATTAGTGCTCCATTTTTTGGCCCAAGGATCTATCTCAAATTTGAAATGAATTATAATGGCTATATTTGCGTAAATATAAGCCTTGCATCGAAATGCATTTCGAAGAGAATAAAAAAATATCAAAAGATCACTAGGGCCAAAAACTGGCACACTTACCCTAGTTGATTATTTTCTAGTCGTTTGTATTGATTTGCGAGAATACATGAAACTCATTCGAAGCTCAAGCCGCTTGGCTTAAAACAGGTTACCTTAAAGACGTGTGATCGGTGAATAGAAATTCTAAAAGTCGCACAAATGCAAATTTGACGGTTCATCCGGAGTGTTTTGAGATTTGGGCGTATTGAAAATATAAACAAGCACGTAAATCTCCAGTTTCGCACGATTAAAGCTCAATCTCGTAAACAAGCTATTCCAAATGATAGAGGAATCAATCCTCTATCCTTTGGCATAGTTTGCTTAAGAGATTGAGTTTTTACTCGCTAGAAATCGGCGATTGACGTGTTTGTTTGTTTACAAATCCAATAACGCGTTAATCTCAAATCACTCCGGACACGCTTATCACATGTCGAGTCACTCGCTCCATTTCTAATGTTCCATTCGTATGATGTGTGGTCATTAGAGTAGCTTGGTGAGCATTTGGTCTTTCTCCTATTAAATAAAACAATTTAGATTCAGATCCTGTGCTTTGATTCAGAGCTTTAAGAAATCCTAGACTGCCGATCTCAGACGACAGAGGTAAATTTAGAAACTTTCAAGAACCTATTTCCTGTGTATTTTCTAAGATCACAGATTTGAATTTCATAAATAACAAGGCTCATGAAATTAGATGCTCATTGCTAAGAAAGTCCGTCCAAGGGAGTTCTGGGAAGAACTTTGAGAAAAACATCAAGTGCAATCTGCTTTCAAGGTAGTCCTGTAGAGCTTCAGATTCTATATGATACCTGAATTCCAAGGTAGTTCTGAGTAGAATTCCAAGTAAACCCTGAATAGGATTCGAAAGAAATGAAAATCCGTACGAATCTCCGAAGTTAATTCCTAATGTATTCTGAAGAGGACTCCAAGGAAATTCTAAGAAGAATTCCAAAATAATTATGAGGATAATTTCAAGAAGTTTCAGGGAGAAAAATAATCCGGAGCAGAATTCCATGGAAATTTTCGAACAAGCTTCGGGTGTATGCTAAGAGGACGATTACAATTAAATCTGAAAATAATTCCAGGAGACTTCTGACTTGAATTCCAAAACAATGTTAATGATATATTTAAGGAATTTGTTCCTTCACTGCAAGCGAATTCTTTGGAAACTATCAAAGTGATTAGAATTTCAAGGGAATAAGTATAATTCAAAGGGCACTCGGAAATGAATTCATTGAAAACTCTGAGAATAATTCCAAAGGATTTCTTACTGAGTTGATTCTTTGGAAGCTTTGGATCTGAAATGTTTCTGCGTACGCAGATGAGTTTGCAGGACCAACACCTATGCTTGCCGATGAACGGCAATACACGTTTTCCAGACATTCTTCCATGTAAACTTGGGATGTCATCGTCGAGGATGTGACGAATGGTTCCGTTTTCAGGCGACAACTGCAAATCGCTTGCCAGACTTCGCAACCGAGGAACCATTCTGACGACCATATGAGTACCCAAGTAACCATATAGTCGCAATTTAGCTTGTATATTCTTACTTTGCTTGAGTATGGTTAGTTGGGGAATCTGATGAAACTGTCACGTCTTGAAACGGATCCCTTTCGTGTTTCTTTCATTCTCTTTTCGCACACGGAGTGCTCGGTGGACCAGCGACTTTGGACGTGTGGCTGTGTTCCACTTGGTGCATTTTAACTTAAATTTGACAGTCATGAAATTTTCGAATAAACCTGCTATTGGCGTTGACGGCACCGTCGAAAAATTTGCTCTTCCAGCAAATATAGACAGTTTCTTATGGGAATTTTCGGTGGAGTGAAAGGATAGTACAAAGTACGCCATGTTTCACGCACAGTCTGACGTTTGCTTATGGATTTTCTCATAGGAGTAAAGAGCTACAGAGTCGCCGTCAACGCCAATTGTACCAGACTTATTTCTGGCAAACCAGGAATCAATTTTGACAAACACCTTCTCGAAAATCACACGATCAAGAACATAGAGATTTTCGAACATTATTTGACATTGAAATGGCAAATTTTAGTGAAATAAATTATAATGTTCGAAAATCCCTCTGTTTTTGTCCGATTTTCAAGAAATTGTTAGTCAAAATTGATTCCTGGTTTGTCTGTAATAAGTCTGGAACAATAGCAGGTTTATTTGAAAATTTTCCATCTGTCAAATATAAATTAAAATTCACCAAATGAACCGCACCCAAAATGCAGGGGGGTTGACAGCTGTAGTATACTCCTTGTCCCACCATCGAATGGCATTTGCTAGATAAGATGAGGTTGTGACATAATTAAACAAATAAGCTCTGCAAACAATGCTCTTTAAAAACAATGTTATGAATATGTCACTGGAAAAAATGAAAGTATTAAAAAGGAGGACATTTTCGGGCAAAAGGAGGATGTAGAAAAATTATTGAAAAAGGAGGACATGTCCTCCTTTAGGATACCATATGGTTACCCTACCTTCAGTTGAGTTGAAAATGTTTGTTGTTGTTTGTCGCGCATTGCCCAAATTCGCTCACATTAGGTATATTAGATTCTTTATTACTGATTCAGTTGCAAGATTACAATTTTACTGCTTCTTAACTAGGCTGCTTCTTAACTGGGCTGCTTATTAACTGGGCTGCTTCGTAACTGGGCTGCTTCTTAGCTGGATTGCTTTTTAATTGGGCTGCTTCGTAACTGGGCTGCGTGTACCAATGCTACCGACGCCAGGGAGGCAGCTTCCACACCTGGACCCTGCCTATCGACCCATCAACTCATGAACCGGGAACCAACGGCTTTACTTCCCTTCCGAAGGAAGGCGTGATCAGAGATGTTATGCCTCAGAACATACCGGCGGCGCCGACTGGGATTGAACCCAGGCCTGTTGGGGTGAGAGGCAATCACGCCTACCACTACACCACCGGCGCCGCTCGGGTTGCTTCTTAACTGGGCTGCTTCTTAACTGGGCTACTTTTCTTAACTGCACTGTACACGCTAACTTGTGCTTACTCACCAGGTGAGTCGATCGTACTCACTTTCGTCCGATGTATCGAGTTGTCAAACATTGAGTAAACGAGAAATGTCAAACTGAGTAAAAGCCACTCAGTCAGCAAAATCCTGGACTTGGAAAAAATGCCAGTCATGTCGGAGGATACCTCAAGGAAACGGTGTTGAACCGTTTTTTGCTCCAGTAGAATGAATCCGGAGCAGGCAATTTCCATTTCCTTGAATAAAAATAAAAACATAAACCCTCCCCGCAATTGAAAATACCGGCGAGTGGATTTGACTAAGTCTACATGAGAACGTAGTTCACTCAAAAGTGAGTCAACATAAGGCTACTCAATTTTGAGTAGCCATACTTGCCGCTGAGATGAGTACATTCAACTCAATTTTGAGTTGACCAGAATAAGCGTGTAAGAAAAGACCTGCCATATATCGAATGATTCGTCATACGGTGTGTTAACAAATGCCAATTTCTTGTTTTCGAATAAAACCAGCAACAAGTGAAAAGGATGCGTAGCATAAAGAGAAAATCATTTTTTAAATAGATGATAATGGACATGAAACTTGTATGAATTAATGATTGCTTCCGGAATGTACCAAACCAAACGAACATAATCTTAAATCTGAGAGATAAATGTTTCATCGAAGGCCCATAACGAGAATCATTCATTTTCATAATGAACTGTTGAAAATGCAACAATTCGATAGCGCCGTATTTGACAGGCATGTTGGAAAGCACGTAACTTTAATTTTTCAAATTGAATTTTGAGTTTCTGTAGGCTGTTGTCTTTAACGATGGGTAAGTTTTAGTTTAGTTTATACTTAAGTTTATATTAAATTAACCGGCGCCACATAATTGTGACGAACACTGGAGGTCGAGTAACGTTCCCAGCAGGAGATGCAGGAACGGTAGCAACGAAAGTTGCTCTATAACGATGCCGTTTGGACGTCAGAAGGTGTCATGGACAGTTCGTAAGATCGACTCTACTTGAAATTATATAAAAATGAAGAAATGTAATACTAAATGTAAAAATTTTACCTATTTTCAACAGACAATATTGCTATAATTATCACTCAATATAAATGAGAATAGTATTTATTTAACTTATTATTTTCATTTGATTTGCGTAAACCTATGCTCTCAAAAATTGAACTAACATCATCCTAGATTATGATGATAAGCATCCAAGTTGTTGTGATTTTAACAGATGATGAGCTGAATGACAATCATCTCAAAATCATCTGATAATAGTTATAGGGCTTGGGTGAAGCAATAATCATTCGATCAAAGAACGATGTTTTGGTTCAGTGTGGGCTGCTTTTATTCGACAAAAATTGACGTCACAGTGTGACATTTCGTTGTCATAATTGGTTAGGGGCACTCGAATGGAAAGTGTTAAAATAAATAAATTTGAAATTATTTTCATTTCACACTGATATCAAGACTTGAAAACCTTCTTAGCGAAAGCGTTAAGTCTTTCTAAATTCGCGAGTTTGAATGTTTTGAAAATAACAATAATAAATTTAACACTGTTTCAATTCAATACACGTGAAATTTTTTTTAACGTCATTCAAAAAATCCATTGAAGTTCCCCTCAATGTTTTTTTGTCGTTCGACAAGGCAGCCCAGTTATGGGGTGTTTACATCTGTGCGGATTTGCTAGCGCTAGTGTACAAGCCAACTAGCACGAATTTCAGTTGCCCCTGAAATCTCATGCTGGTAGACGCTGATTCCATGTTTACATTATGCTAGTGAGCTTTTTTTTCTAGCAGCTATCTCATCAGCGCTAGTGAAGTAGCATAAGTGTAAACACCCCATTAGCGAGTGGAATTCCGCGCTTTTGGCCCAGTTAGCGAACAAGTATTGTACTTCTGAATGTTTTCTACATAAAAATGTGGCCTTTCTATTATTTGAAAGTCTTAACTAATACAACGTAAACATATTATTTAAGCTGATCAGCCTCCAAACATCGTAGCATTCTGAAAAGGACAGTAGTAAACAGTAATATGGAAACTATTTCACGTTTCCAGAAAAGAGACCTCCTAACTAATCACCTCATAATGAGATCAAAGCATCAAAGAATCTTCCACCATCTGACAAGCATTCCAAGCAGCTAGCAAATGCCTGAAGGGATAAGGTCAATTGAAACTAATCTCCATCGCTTAGACTGCTGTCAGAGGAAAACATCATCTTTATCATTCTAAATTTGTCACCAGACGACGGAAGCTCGAAGCTGACAATAGTACCGAATTCTTCACGCCACTTTATAGCACAAAGCGGTTTCCGCTTTCGGGGAGCCCATTTTAAGCTGACTCTTTTCTCCTTTCCAGAGACAAGAGATATTAGCTCCATACCACCCCCCCCCCCCCTCCCATCAGATAGCAACGATGGTGGTGCTTCATTGTGTCGTTGAGCAGCAGCCAAGCTTAGGAATGTCGAGCCGCAATATAAATGGAATGTCTGCTTGAGGAAAGACTATCTCGTCACAAATCTCTATTGTAAATTTTGGTACGAAGTGAAAAACTTAAAAGGCAGCTGCCGTCAATGGGCTTGCTGTCGACTGAATTCTGGGAAAATGCGACGCCAAAGTTGGCAAAAAGTGTCATTCATGCAAGAAGTTTACACTGAAGGGAAGATTTCACACCCAATTAAGAGCAGAACTTTTTCGTCACCAGTCCTGAATGCTGTTTTGGGCAGGATTATCAGCTTGGATGAGTGCATACTAGGAAAGCATTGACATGCGTCTGTAATTTCGTTTCAAAATAATGCGTAATCAAATCAGGCGTAACATTTGATAACGGCACAAAAGCATTTGTAAACAAACTTTCTAAGGCCTATACAGGCGAAACAAAGTACGCCCACGCAAACCAACAACATCATCGGATAGGAGCAACTATCACCTTTCCAAAAGTGGTATAGGTTTGCGTGGGCGTACTTTGGTTCGCGTGTAAAGGGCCTTAGAAAGTTTGTTTACAAATGCTTTTGTGCCGTTATCAAATGTTATGCCTGAAATGACAGGGAATCAAATTCTATGGCGAATCATACCGATGAATCTGCCTACCAACAATCGGAAAAGAAATAACGGGAATACTTTCAGAACTCATTCCTGTTTGTAGCACGGAGGCAGAAGAATAGCAGACAAGCCTAAATTTATTGCACAAATGCAAATAGGTCCAGGTAGCCCACACACTTAGGCTCTGAACCATTTGGTGGATTATTTTAACTTTTGGTTAAAATATGACAGATGAAAAGTTATCGATTAACCCTGCTATCCGAGCATGGTTATTTCTGACAGACAAGAAGTTAAATTTTGACAACCGTGGCTCGAAAACCGGTCGATCGACAGCACGGTGATTTTCGAACATAGAAAATAACTTTCGAAATGTCACTTTTAACCACGAGTTAAATTTAACTCGGCAAATGGTTCACAGCCTTAGAAATAACTACACACTTATAAATAACTAATCTTACACGTGACGGAAACCATCTTTGACATAAAGGATGAGACGTAAACAAACAATTCGTGTAAAATTAAATGCTCCGAGACTGAAAAGTTCGAAAGTAGGTTTGATTGACCTGAATTTCGCGTCTATTTTGACTCAATCTTATGTCAAAATTGACGCTCGTATATGTCAGTCTCAGAGCACCTAAATTTACATCAATGTTTCTAAGTGTGTAATTTTAAACGAGACGTAATCCATATTGGACGTAAATCATGGAACGTAAACAAACATTTCTAGACTAACATTTGAAGAGGGTGGAATTCCAATACCACCATAAACTGAAAAATTAAACTATTCCCATTTTGCTTGAAATGTAATCAATTTGACATTAAACTCAGTTTCATATCAAATGATTAAAAATTAATACTTTCTTTCTAAAAAATAAGCATCTGATATTAATCCTAGTTTAATCATGGTTGATTGGATTGAAGATTTTTTTTTAATAAATTTTAATAATTTTTGATTGAATTTTAATCTTTTTTGATTATTTATCAATGTTTAGGGCCTGTTCATAAGCTACGTAGCAGGGGTTGAAACAGTTGACGTTTTTTACTACACTCGCTTCGTTGTCGTGCGCGACAGTCTGTTTGTATTCGAACACTCATGCTCTACCGTCGTCTCTCTCACACAACACGAGCGGTAGAATAACATTCGAGCTAAAAGAAAATTATCAAAATAGCTATCATATGACATGTGTGATTTCGTTGTAATTCCTCAATTTGGTGTAAATCAAACCGTTTCTGATCAGAAATATTATTAATAGGACATCATTGCTTGCTATTTTTAGAATTCACGCAAGCACACCATCAGCAGCTCTTATTATGAGAAAAACTAAAATACATACATTCGTGACGGTCTTCGGCGACAGTGTCGTATGACAGAGCCTGTCATACGACATTTTAGTTTGGTACTGTACTATGATAGCTTGTTTTGCAAGTGTCGGAGACAAAGGCAGTCAATTATCACAGAAAATGTGTCGACTACCGTGACCGCTTACAAGACTGCTACGTAGACAGTTTTTTGGGATTTTTGACCCCCCCCCCTCCCCCTGCGTAGACAATTGACCATACAAATGTTTTTAAATTTGTATGGGCCGTGGATAATTGTCAACCCCCCCCCCTAAACTGTCTACGTAGTTTATGAACAGCCCCTTATGAGGACCACCCTAAAACACACCATCTCAACCGCAGTACGGCAGAATGTTGTTTTGGATGTTCTTTGTTTTGCTTATCGGTCGACGGTCAGCTACACGGTTAGAAAAAAGTACCCAAAATTAAGTTCTTTTCACTCATCTCGGCACTATAGTGCAGGAACCCAAAAGTAGGTAAAGCGGGTCAAAGTAATTTTCATTTACTTGTGTGCAGTTCGTATGGAATTTTCCACTGGATTTTTAACCAAAAGTAAGTTAGTTGTACCCAACAGTAGGTAAATATGATTATACTCAACGTTGGGTTCCCACACTTTACTACCCCTGTTGGGTTGGGTGGTTTTGCTCCTCCGTTTTTGACAACATTAGAAGGAGAAAAGGAGACAAACTAGTCAAAAGTAGGTAAAAGTGAACTTTCCGTTGGGTACTTTTTTCTTACCGTGTAGATGAACAAGGGAGATCACTTTCCCTTTCGATGGCACCTACATTGACGTCATCGATGCAACCGATGGATCGGTAGCCATGGCTAGTGAGCGCGAGAGAATTTCGTTGAAGATGTATTTGTTTTACACGGATAAATTCACTACAGATTGTTTGGTTAAGGTTTGTTTTAGGAGTAGTGGCAGGTCATAATTAGTGTTAAGTAGTACAAGGTCGAAGACGGTCCTGCGTGACCAAAATTAGTGTTAAGAAGAAAATGTAAATAAATGTTAATTGGTAGAGTCGTATTAAGTAAAGAGCTCGGTAAAGAGTTCGTTAAATGTAAAAAGAGTGTATTCTGTACTGTGTCAATTACGGAAGAATACACCTCATCGAACATCCCAACCCATCCACCGAGCTATCAACCGGTCCAGGTATCCTACATAATTGGTATTTCGAACCGGATACCTAAGGACCGTGCCAGGCTAGGATTCAAAGCTCGATCGGTGCCATAGGACTTTGGAAACATCCGCATTCCATCCAACAATCGTTTCATTGTGTTCCGCGGAAGAAAGGAATGTCGCCATCATATCGCGAAGTAATTAGCGAGGGTTAATTGGAACATCGCCATCGCTAATGGTGTCAAAGAGTATCAAAGGATCCATTGTCAACAACTTTGCTCGTCGTTTGGGTAAGCGCCATAGAACTCTGGACGCTTACTGTGGACTTCTGGATTTCCGCTGGAAAGGTTGGAACGGCTTTAGGTGTGGACTGATTTGCCTACCATTGATAACTAATGGATTTGGGCACCCATTCAACCGATTGGACAATAGCGAAGCTGTTTGGTTTTTCCAGATGAGCTGCCAGATTTTTTTTGCTTACTACATGCTGGTTTCCTCTCCTCTCTGTTCGTCCCACGAGTTAACAAGAATCAACTATCGTCAATGTGTAGAACATACTAATGTCAAAAAATTACTTCCTGAAAAGTTATTTGCAAAAATTGATTTTCTTAACTAAACGCACGGATTTGACGTAGGATTACGAAAGGTAGTTTTGATGTCCCAGGAAAAGTATAGTATATATTAAAGTGATTTCTTAATTCGTTATCAGTGATAAATCTGGAATGCTCAGTGCTTGATATCAATTTTCGGCGACTGTGTTAGGGAAACCACTTTTCCCATCACGGAAACGCCTCGTCTTGTGATGTCCAAATTACGCATTTTCATGCACAACACGCACATAACTTTCGGTGTATTCAATAGATTGAAAAGAAAGCGAAAACTGATTAGAGGAATTTCATGCTCAAATTTTTCCATTCGCAAGATATTCGGGATCAATCATATAAATTCGAGATTTTTTTTTTTTTGCTTTTTCTAGCGTCCTGAAGAAAACCTTACGAAGTGTTTCTGGTTATTTGACATGGTCATGTGGTATTCGGTCATTGCGAGAATTTGTATGTACCACTTCAATACTTGACGCCTTTGACCACAAACTTTTGGTTGCTGGGTACATTATCTAAGAGATTTGGGAGTGATGTGACTGGCAGAAAAGCGAGCGAACGTTCAATGAAAATTAACTCTTAAAAAACTGAATTTATGGTGGTCCTAAAAAGAACCGTTTTATCGTGATGGTTGAGTAATGCTGAGCTATTAGGTTGTTCAACACGGATGAGGCTGGCGAGCTGTATGTTGGTTGGCGCTATTGAAAATTAATAAAGTTATAATCGATTGGCTCGTTTAGAATTCAAATCCATCCTATATTGACAGAATTATATGTGGTCAAAACCTGACCACTTTTCGTAATGCAGTCAATTTTGTTTTTTTTTTTTAATTGCACCCGCGATATATTGCCGAAAGACGTAATCCTACGTCAGAAGTACTAACATACCATAAATGAATACACATTTTGTCACGATAGACACAAGAAAGTGCCACCTTTTGCGATGGAAACACAATTTCAATTAACAGTACTTTGTCATCAATTCTAATCCCCATTTGGTCCGTGCCCAACCCACCTCTGTTGGCTGTCATTACCGAATAGTCAGACAGAGCCGGTCCCACAAATTTGATCACATCTCTGAAAATTGGAATTGTCCCTCGTTGTCGAATCTCAGTCCATATGTGTGCATGTCAGCTCTTGTACATGTGTGTGACCTGGGAATTTGTGTGACCATAAAAGCTATTGAGGGGATTCATTATTCCAAAACTAGTTCAAATTTACATTCGGGATGGTTGCCTCCAGCATTTTATTGCACCAGTCATTGTCGTTAATTAAAACAATGATCCGATCCGGGAGGATGGCTCGAACAGTTTGACAATGTACCTATTTCGGTTTACACATACAGGCGCCCCCCCCCCTCCTGACTTTGCTGGGGTTCCCATTTGTTGAATGTGAATGCGAATGGTACGTGCCATTCTGTGTGTGACTCAGCCAGAGGACGATATGTATGCTTTTTAATATTGCATTATTTATCGTACGAGCGTGATGTCCATCTCTGTGGTGGTGGCAGATGAAAATTTAATGAGCCACCAAATGGGCACCATGTATCATTCAGCAAGGGTGTGCCAGGCGAGCACAACCGAACGGAGTGACGTTCACTGGCTTCGAACGGCAATGCGGGAGAACGGAATGTAAGATTTACTGCTGTCGAGGTCATATTGCGGGGATCATGAGCTACTTAGCGACTAGATTGACCTATTGCTTTTTCACCAAGCATAATCAATCTTATCGAAAGCAGCTGCTCGGCTGGTGAACCACTTAGCTTGGATTATGAACCTAGAACCAATGGCGGCGATTACCGAGAGGAGTACGGTGTTGTGTTTTGCACTTTGATGCAGTTTGAGAACATATAGGGTGGATTGTAGCATACTTTGATGAAGCGTAATATTAAAATTTAAAAAATCACAAGACTACTTACACTTACCAGCAGCTACCATTCGTGATTCGTGATTCGTGAATTGAATTTGAATTGAATTTGAATTGAATTTGAATTGAATTTGAATTGAATTTGAATTGAATTTGAATTGAATTTGAATTGAATTTGAATTGAATTTGAATTGAATTTGAATTGAACTTGAATTGAATTTGAATTGAATTTGAATTGAACTTGAATTGAATTTGAATTGAATTTGAATTGAATTTGAATTGAATTTGAATTGAATTTGAATTGAATTTGAAATGAATTTGAATTGAATTTGAATTGAATTTGAATTGAATTTGAATTGAATTTGAATTGAATTTGAATTGAATTTGAATTGAATTTGAATTGAATTTGAATTGAATTTGAATTGAATTTGAATTGAATTTGAATTGAATTTGAATTGAATTTGAATTGAATTTGAATTGAATTTGAATTGAATTTGAATTTGAATTGAATTTGAATTGAATTTGAATTGAATTTGAATTGAATTTGAATTGAATTTGAATTGAATTTGAATTGAATTTGAATTGAATTTGAATTGAATTTGAATTGAATTTGAATTGAATTTTAATTGAATTTGAATTGAATTTGAATTGAATTTGAATTGAATTTGAATTGAATTTGAATTGAATTTGAATTGAATTTGAATTGAATTTGAATTGAATTTGAATTGAATTTGAATTGAATTTGAATTGAATTTGAATTGAATTTGAATTGAATTTGAATTGAATTTGAATTGAATTTGAATTGAATTTGAATTGAATTTGAATTGAATCTCTCTCAAAGTAAATCCTCAGCGTATCAGAAAAGGTGATAATTCATCTAGCCTTATGATTTGCCCCTCACTGCATTGATGAAATGAAGCCACTGGATGCCACCTCCTGCTCGTTGATCGTCGCTTGACTTATAATCCTATCAGACCATCGTAGAAAGTTAATCGAAAAATAATCCCCTTAACGAAAGACACAGCCTTCCCAATCTGTGTGACTGCCGACCGACCTCCGCCCACCGAAACTTCGTGACATACCCGCTAAAGACGATGCGGATAATATTAATTATGTGCTTACTGGCTGTTAATGACGTCTCAGCCTTCCAGTAATGGAGCCCCGTTAATGTGGTCCCGTTACGCGCATTGACTTCGGTAACCACGAGCACTGTCAGCAATTAATTACTCTCATGCTGTGCCTTAGCCTTAATTACCGATTCAAGCGCTCGGATTTCGGCATTAGGGATCTTGATAGTGCGAGCCAATGATAATTGAATTACGTTGAGGAAAAACTCCGTCGAACACGAACTTTACCTGCCAGTAGTGCGGAATTTATTCTATGTTGCAATTCAAACGTGTATAGAAGACTCATTTCCTTTCGCCCTGAGACCTTTCCAATTTGGTAGTGAATGCATGTCTTGTGCAATCGGAAACTCCCCTTCGTACAGCGGCTCTGTATGATAGGTGTAGAAATGTGAAACTTTGTAGCATCAGGACATGACGCGAAAGATGCATCTCACCGGTGAATGTGGGGAAGTTCGTGATGTGCATGTGTCATTCGACTATGGGGGAAGAAGTTTTTTGACACACATTTGTGTTGATGTGCATCAGGAAGTTTTGCAGGGATGAACAATGGCAAGCAGCAGTTGGAAGGTTGCTGCAGTGTGGCATTGGTGCGAGAGGATCTATGTTAG
Source organism: Ochlerotatus camptorhynchus (assembly GCF_037179485.1). Lineage (NCBI taxonomy): Eukaryota > Metazoa > Arthropoda > Insecta > Diptera > Culicidae > Ochlerotatus > Ochlerotatus camptorhynchus. The sequence goes on along the minus strand of NW_027040630.1, from coordinate 66,436 downwards.
TTAGTTTTTTTTAAGGGTTCTTCTTCCCAGGGCCATGAGGAAGCAAACAGGAAATTGTGCCGTCTCGTTAGAGCATGGTATGAGAAGTCACATTTTGTGTTGATGATATTGAAGAGTAGATAATCATATAGGTTGAAGCGGCTTATCATAAATGTATCGTAAATAAGTTGTAAACGGAATTCTAGCGTCACTTTTCAAATAGACCAATGTGACACATCCGCCATTTTGAGAAAATCCAAGTTGAAGTTCGACAGATTATTATTTTAACTGTTTAGAAACAATACATTTTGCAATACTATTTATAATGTCAGTGAATAATAACGTTGAAAATTCAGTAGAAACGGTAAAATCACAATTTTACTTTGAATTTCATACCACAATATAGACAAAATATTCGTGTCTATCCTTTAAAAAAAAACTTTAAACTGGTGTTATCGGCTGTCAAAATTAAATTAAAATTTTATTGAGCTCATTTCAACCAGCATTTCTATCTATTCATATTTCTTATTCATATTTCCAATCCAATACATATTCTAATTATTATTCCTTTTCTTGTAATTACATTAGCATCAATAGGGTCGCTTTACATGGGAATATCTATTACTTAAATACGTTCCAAATTCATTTTAATTGTATATTGATTCATGATTTGAATTCGGTGAAATTACCCATTTGGCAAATGACCCATTCGGCGAAATGTCCTTCGGCGAAATTACACAGCCCCCAAAAAATCATGCAGGCGTTCAATGGTTATGACCATTTTTAAAACTGACAGTTTTTCCAAATCACCCTGTATTCGGTTACTTTTTAGTACAGTGCTAGTGAACCAGCGTATCCAGCATTCTACGAGCGCTTATGGCCGCCACAATCTGGCTGAGTTTTTGGTAGGGAACATATGATTTGACGTTTGGGTTGTGTCGTTTGACGTGTAAACGTTCAAATTTGATCGTTTACACGTCAAACGACACAAGCCAAATTTCAAATCTTATGTTCCCTACTGGAAACTCAGTCAGATTGTGGCGTCCATAAGCGATCGTAAAATACTGGATTCGTAAACACCACATGAATGATGACGATCAGTGATGACACTCCTTCATGTTTTGATTTTGCGTTGTACCGTCCGCTCAGTTGCGTGTTTTCTTCCAACGCTGCAGCTCAACGTTGTCTCGTCATCAACCGTTGGGCACTGTTATCTATCTCTATAAATTCGAAAGAGTCAAGCCTGGCCATACCTTTGATCGCCGTTTCTGTCCAAACAACTCAAATTTTCCAGAAGTCTGCAGATATCCCGGTGTACTTTTTGGCAAATTCCACTCACTTCTCTTGGTTCCACTTGCTGATGAAAGGACGTTTTGATGCCAAATAGCTCTTTAAACCACTGTCATTGAGCCGCCGGCGAACAGTACGTTGACTTACATCGAGATCCATCGATTCCACAATATCCCTCAATGAAAACATCAGATTTTGCTTAGCCATTCGAATATTCCTGACGTCATTACGATGGCTCGTCACACGATGACGTCCCTGTCCGGGTAAATTTCTCGCTATTGCGTTTCGTATTTTTTTTTTGCTATATGTGCTGTACAGCTCCAAACGAAATCGAGTACTTTTCGGCAATTTTCCGGAAAGGAGTTCGCTTTTCACCATCAAGAATCACCAAATTTCTTACTTCGAGCGAATTCCAAGGGGTAATCAACTCTGCACACTGTGCCGAAACACAGTACGGCACACTTTCCAGTACGTACACGGTAAGAAAAAAAGTACGCAAAAGTAAGTGCTTTTCACTCATCTCGGCACTATAGTGCAGGAACCCAAAAGTAAGTAAAGCGGGCCAAAGTAGTTTTCATTTACTTGTGTGCAATTCGAATGGAATTTTCCACTAGCTTTCTACCCAAAAGTAAGTAAGTTGTACCCAAAAGTAGGTAAATATGATTATACTCAACGTTGAGTTTCCACACTTTACTACCCCTGTTGGGTGGTTTTGCTCTTCCGTTTTTGACAACATTAGAAGGAGAAAAGGAGACAAACTAGTCAAAAGTAGGTAAAAGTGAACTGACCGTTGGGTACTTTTTTCTTACCGTGTAGGGCACACGTTGATAAGTATGACACAAACAATATTACATAAAACGGCAGCACTGTTGAGTTTTGCCAATCGGACTCATTACTATGGTTACTGCTTTGTTTACTTCCGTTACTGAAAAAAAAAAACATAGAAAAACATTCTATGGACAGTTGCATTTCGATCCCGCCCCTGGTGAACCATTATCCAGACCGAAGCATCTCGGAGTCTTCTGCAGGTGATTGTCTAAAGTTACATATAACGCTGCCGTTCTATTGCAGGGAAAATACAGCATAATATTCAAGACGTTTGGCGAACGGACACGGATTGGGGCCAGTGCTGCAAAATATCAATAACTACAAAATACTGAATTTCACTAGCCACCTGATGTCATTATCCGTTCACACAGTTAGAATACCAATATTATTCGCCTCAATGTCAATGCGCAAATGTCATGGACATCGCCATTATATACTCCAGCTAATCGAGGACAGATCTTAGAAAACTCATCAGTAATAATAAAACCAACAATCAATACGAAACTAACAATTTTAAATTGGCTCACTACTTGACAAGCCTATTGGTCGCAAGAAAATCGACTTACGTACCCCATTCTAGTATAAATTCCAGCACTGCACTATGTTTGTTTTGATTCGCTATGAAAGTTTGACAGATAAAATGAGGGGTTAGTGGATTTTCCTATGTTTCAAGGGGTGAATCGATTAGCTTGGGACCGAAGAGAGTACCAGAGCTGAGCCAAAAAGTTGAGCTCGTTTCTTCGAGACCTTCTGGTCTTAGAGTTACCTCTATGGTAAAACAATGTAATGGTTATACACAAATGTTGATTTATTCACACTCTTTGCTCGACTGTTGAGCTGTTCAGTTCGTTTTCTTTTTCGCTCGAGTTCTCGCTTCGATTCGGTTTGTGCTGTCGCGTTGCGCTGTGGAAGCGTCGCCACCTTCGCGCGTTCTGGCAAGTTTACTGCAACTTGCCAACACGAAACAAATGGTGCGTAAACGTACCAATGATTCAGCAGCGGGCCCTTCAAAGAAGGTGGTAATCCAGCACAGCGCGTCACAGGATGACGCCGGAAAACGGGTACTGCAAGCCAACCAGTTTGCGGTGCTCCCCGAAGAAAATGGCGATGGTGACGTCGTTCCCATCGCTGCAAGAGAGCGGATTCCCCCGCTTTTCACGCCGGAGAAGGATGTTGCCAAGCTGCGTGCCGAACTGGCAAAACACAAGCTGCTGCCTCGCTTCAAGCTTTGCAGCATCGGCACCAAAATCATGTGCTCCAGCCTGGAGGAGTACAATCAAACAGGATGTTTCCTAAAGGAAAACAACGTTGACTTCTTCACGCACGATCTGCCATCGAGCAAGCCACTGAAGCTGGTATTGCGTGGATTACCGTCGTTCGAGGCGGCTGTGGTTAAGTCCGAGCTGGAGCGGCTTGGGCTCAAACCTGAGGCGGTGTTCCCAATAAACCGGCGTTCCAACCACAACACCAGCTTCCGTGACCAGTTGTTCCTGGTGCACTTCACGAAGGGATCCACCAGTCCTGCGGCTCTGAGATCCAAAATCCGGGACCTGTTTCAGGTCATCATCAGTTGGGAGCATTACAAATCCCAACATCGTGATGTTACGCAGTGTATGAACTGCCTCTCCTACGGCCATGGCACCAAAAACTGCCATATAAAGACTATCTGCGGCAAGTGTGCTGGAACTCAACTGCGGTGGTAACCACCAAGCCTCCAATCGCGGATGTCCCAAGCGAGTGGAGTTCATCAATATCCGTCGGAAGGCTACGATCAATAATCAGCCCGGTCGCCTCCGTAATCATCGTTCGCCTCCTGCACCCACGGAAGTCCAGTACCCAGCTCTCCAGCCCCGTCGACATGTTCCGAACTTAGAACCACTTCCGCTCAACAACCAACAAGTCAAGCATGTGAGTATTCCTAACAATCGAACAGTCCAGCATCGTCTCGCTTCTGCTGCTGCCCAGCCAATGCCAGGTCCCTCCACCGCCCCTGGTTTATCATACGCTGGTGTTGTCTCAGGTGAGCCTGTCGACGATTCTCCGTTCACCTCGGAGGAACTTGTGACGCTCGTGGCCGAGGTCATCATCATCTTGCGCACCTGCAAGACTCGATCTGAACAGCTTCATGCTGCCCTGTCCCTTGTCACTAAGTATGGACCGTGAAGCCATCAAGATCGTAAATTGGAACGCTTGCTCCTTGAAGAGCAAAAACATCGAGTTTGTTGAGTTTCTCAATGAACGAAACATCGACATTGCCATCATAACTGAAACCCACCTGAAGCCTGAAACAAACGTCTACCTTCCCGATTTCCGGCTCGTGAGGCTAGATCGAACCAACTCTGGAGGAGGAGGAGTGGCTATTGCAATAAGGAGAAACATTTGCTGTCGACTGATGCCCAGCTTTCAGCTGAAGATCATCGAAGCCGTAGGGGTGGAAGTTTCTACTCCTATCGGCCCCATCACCATCGTCGCGGCTTACTGCCCCAAACAAGTCAACATCAGGGACGGATCGGCAGCAGATCTGCGACGAGATATGATCAAGCTAACACGACGACGGGAAAACTTTATCATCGCTGGTGACTTGAACGCCAAACATCAAGCTTGGGGCAACAATCGGCGCAATCAAAACGGCACCATCCTGAACAACGACCTGCAGGAAGCGCAGTACAACATCTTGAGTCCGGAAACTCCCACCCGGTTGAGTCGGTCCGGTGTTCACGCTACCATCGATATCTTCATCAACATGGGCAACAACATCGCTCAACCTATCACCTATCAGGAACTCAGCTCGGACCACTACCCGGTGGTGACTGAGGTGGGATCCTCCGTAAATCGATTTGAAGCTTTCCGGCGCAACTATCATCGTGTTGACTGGGGTCAGTTCCAATATTGCGTCGACACCGCTGTAGACTACGATGTCCAACCGGAATCGTCCGAAGATGTTGACCGGTGTCTGCGCTCCATCGATCAAGCAATTTCCCGGGCCATGGAGCTACATGTGCCAGTATCCAGACAGGTGAGTAATACTCTGAACCTTGACAGGCCTACTAAAGACCTCATTAGACTCCGCAACACGATTCGTAGGCAGTACCAGCGTACTGGGCTGCCTAACCTGAAGACCAATAGCAACCGTTTGAACAAAATCATCCAAGCCAGGATGGTGGATCTCAGAAATATCGATTTTGCAAACAAGATTCGCTCTCTCCCAGATTGTGCTAAGCCATTCTGGAAAATGGCAAAGATTTTGAAAAATAATCCGAGGCCCATTCCTCCCCTTTTCTCTCCTAACCAAAATTCGGACCCATCTTTACTAATAACCCCATTTGAAAAGGCCAATGCTCTTGGACAACACTTTGTAAATTCACATAACCTTGGCCACGCCATGGTGAGTCCCCACGAGCCTGCAGTATCACAGGCAATGGCTAGTGTCGCTGCCACCCCCGTAGTTGTCCCTGACGAAAGTAGAATATCGGCTGATGAGGTGATAGCAGCGATTAAATCAACAAAGAACATGAAGGCCGCTGGTGTCGATGGAGTGGTCAACCTCGAGCTGAAAAACTTGAGTGTTGACTTCTTCAAGCACCTTGGAGTGGTCTTCAACAAGTGTTTAATGATTGGCTACTTCCCTGCATGCTGGAAGTTAGCCAAAGTTATTCCAATTCACAAACCTGGCAAAGACCCTACCAGTGCCAAAAGCTATCGTCCCATCAGCCTCTTGTCCACCATCTCGAAGCTATTCGAAAAATTGATACTCAGCCGTCTGCTGGTGTTTTCAAATGATAATAACATCTTTCTCAAAGAGCAATTCGGGTTTAGGAAAGGCCACTCTACCATCCACCAACTCGCACGGGTTACTAACATCATCAAGCGGAACAAGTCCGTTTCCAATACATCTGCCATGGCATTGTTGGACGTCGAGAAGGCGTTCAACAATGTCTGGCATGATGGTCTAGTGTACAAGCTGCATCGATACAACTTTCCGAACTACCTCGTGAAGATCATCAAAAACTACTTGTCGGGCAGATCATTCCAGGTCTACTTGAACAATGTCTCCTCTGATACGTTCAACGTTGATGCAGGGGTCCCTCAGGGTAGCCTGCTTGGGCCTATCCTATTCAACATTTTCACGTCAGACGTTCCTCCCCTGCCGGGTGGTGGTATCCTGTCAATGTTCGCAGATGACACCTCCATCATCTACAAGGGTCGAGTGATCCGTGCTCTGGCGAGTAAACTACAATCAGGCCTGGATGTTTTGTCCGACTATTTTAAGAGCTGGAAGATTTGTATCAATGCAGCTAAAACACAAACCATTCTGTTTCCACGTTCGTATTCACCTCGGCTTGTTCCACCTGCTAACAACAAGGTCCATCTTGATAGCACTCCCATTGAATGGTCGAGCGAAGTAGTCTACCTTGGTCTCACCCTCGATAGCAAATTGCTATTCCGATCCCATGTGGACAAGACATCCACCAAGTGTAACATCTTGATCAGGTCGCTCTACCCTCTGATAAACAGGAAATCCACCCTGTCCCTCAAAAACAAGCTTGCTGTCCACAAGCAAATCATTCTGCCGGCTATTGAGTATGGTATGCCAATCTGGGAGAGTTGTGCTAAGTGCCACCACTTAAAGCTTCAGAGGATCCAAAACAAGATCCTCAGAATGATCCTTAACAGTCCACCGCGAACTCGTAATTCTGAGATTCACCACCTGGCCGGTCTTCAAACACTCGAGGAGCGAAAGACTTCCACGCTGGAAAGGTTCAGAGTCGCCTGTCTGCGATCAAACCACCAGATCATTCGTGATTTGGCAACCTAGTTTAAGTAGTTAGGTGCTCAAGTAGGTAGGTTATCAAATTTTTAAAGTCAAACCAAAACAATCCCACAAAGGGTATCCTGTAAATTAGCGCTAAACGCAATCATCACATTAGAATAACCAATTAACTAGAACAAAGATGAAGAGCCAAAGGCTAACCAATTGAAATGTTAAATCAAATGTTGAAACATAAAACCCAGAAAATAAACGTAAATTTTACTACTACTGTTGATTTATTGAGATAAAAGTAAGATTTTCAACTTTTCCCTATTGATATTCATATGGATAGTAATATCAAAGCCGTACCGCCTGATATTATGCTTACCAAGAATATCAGTGTCGGATGTGAAATTAAGTACTAGGCCAATAACTTACGTCAATTGACATTGTTGACAGCACGCAGCACTGATTGGCGTTGACGGCGACTCTGTAGCTCTTTACTCCTATGAGGAAATCCATAAGCAAACGTCAGACTGTGCGTGAAACATGGCGGACTTCGTACTATCCTTTCACTCCATCGAACATTCCCATAAGAAACTGTCTACATTTGCTGGAAGAGCAAATTTTTCGACAGTGCCGTCAACGCCAATTGAGACAACATGATTTCTATTGAGATCGCTACGTGCTGGATGGATTGTACTGTGCCACGAATAAATTCGAAATCTCCCGATTCTTCCCCGCCGGCTCTTCTCGTCCAGCATCACAAATGCTTCCAAGAAGGACATCACAGAATGCAGGAAGAGATTGCAAAATACGGTTGATTAGCTTCAGTACAGGTTCGGAAGAATGTTATCATGTCATTCGGAGACAAAAAGCATGTCTCTATTATTTTCTTAATTTAAATGGAATGTAGTACATCAGCATTAAATTAAAAATAAAATAATTGGAGTTTCGGCTATCAAGTCTGGATAGTTCAAACCGTAGTTTAACATTTGAAAAACCGCGAGCGGTTAATCAGCCTAATGCTCAATTATGTCTGTACTGTCTGAAGTGATTCAATACTTTCTGAAGTTTTTCTGCAGTAATTCAGTTCTTTTCAAACAAATTCCGAGATTTTCTGAAGTGTTTCAGTACTTTCAGAAGATATTTTGAACTTTTTTATATGATTCTGTGCTCCTCAAAGTAATTCCGATTTTTCTGAAGTGATTAAATATTTTCTGAAGGGATTCCAAAGTTTTCTGAAGTGATTAAGTTATTACAAAGTAATACAGCTCTTGAAGAAGTTGTTATTAACTTGAGAGATATGATACAGTACTTTCCGAAGTTTTGTGAAGTTGTTCAGTTTCTTCCGGAATTATTTAATTTTTACGAAAGCGATTACAAACTCTCTGAAAAGATTTAATATTTTCCAAAGGGATTCAGAAATTTTCTTAAGTCATGCAATACTATCCGAAGAATTTCAGAACTTTTCTGAAGGGATTCATTACTTTCAGAATTGATGTCAAACTGTTCAAAATTTCAATTCTTTCTGAAGAGATTCAGTACTTTCGGCAGTGATTACAAACTATCTGGAATTATTCAGTACTTTCAGGAGTGATTCCAAATTTTTCTGACGTTATTCAGTACTTTCTGAAATGATTCAGTGCTTTCCTAAGTGTCCATGAACATTCTGAAGCGATTCAGTATTTCAAACGTGGTTCCGAACGTTCCTGAAGTGATTCAGTGCATTCTTAACTGATTCAATTATTTTCGAAGTGATTCCGTTCTTGCGGAAATGATTACAAACTTTCTGGGATGATTCAGTGCTTTCCAATATGAATCCAAAATTTTCTGAAGTGATTCAATATTATCCGAAGAGATTCCGAGGTTAAAGTTATTAAATACTTTCCGAAGTGATTCAGTGCTTCTGAAATAATTCAGTACTTTCCGAAATAATCATGAACTTTTCCAAAGTGATTCCGAACATTCCTGAAGATAGTCAGTATTTTCCGAAGTGATTCCGAACATTTCTGAAGTGATTCAGTGCATTCCTAACTGATTCAATTATTTTCAAAGTGAACTTTCCGCAATGATTCAGTACTTTCCAAAGTGATTTCGAATATTTATTAAATGTTTCCGGTCTTTTCTGAAGTTATTCAGTACTTTGTGAAGTGACTCTTAACATTTCAGAAGAGATTCAGTACTTTCTGAAGTGATTCCAAACTGTTCTGAATCGATTCAGTACGTTCAGAAGTAATTCCGAACATTTATAAAGTGACACATTACATTCCTTAGTGATTCAGAAGTTTTCGAAGTAATTGAAAACATTTCTGAAGTGGTTCAGCACTTCTGAAGTGAGTCCAAACTTTTCTGAAGTGATTCAGTACTTTCTGAAGTGATTTCGAACTTTTCATAAGTTATTCAGGGCTCTCTGGAATGATTTAGTACTTTCCGAAGTGGTTTCTAATTTTTATGAAGTGATTCAGTACTTTTCGAAATGATTCCGAGCTATTCTCAAGTGATTCAGTACTTTCCGAAGTGATGTCGATTTTTTTTTTATGTGATTCCAAACTTCTCTCTCATACTTCACCGTGAAAGAATTTTAAAAGCATCATCACGTCCATATTTCTATCTTACGCCACTTAGTAGCGCCAACTATTGTCCGCCAATCAGGATTTGCACCATAAGCAGCAGTTCAGTGGTATTATTTAACTCTTTTTTTTTCCCGATCAGGGGTACAGACCACAGGCACAGGCCACTTTAATTTTACCATTTTTAATTGATTGTTTTCGTAACATGTTTATCAGGGGCGCAAAACATTTCAAATTTTACGATTTTTATAATTTTTCTCTGAACTTGTCTTCCAAGGGGCGCTTGCCATTTCAAATTTACTGATTTTTAAATTGACCTGAACAATATTTTTTAAACTTTTCGTCGATCTTGCTAATTGGGGGCGAAAGTGTTCGAGGGGACTGACTTGCGTGCAGTGTATTTTTAATATTAAACATTTGCGGTGAGATTTTGCTCTCATTGGATTGCTGTATTTGACCTATTTTGCAGCTAAGTAGTCGCCGACTAACCGCGGCTACCCACAACCACAGCACTGTCTATATCACGTGATATAACGAGATGATATCGATATCAAGTTGAGATGTTCACATTACGGTAACTTGATATAGTTTGTCATTTATGACAGTGAGAAAAAAGAACAACTTTGTTATTGTTTGCATGTGCAGCATCAGGGAATTGAGTTTGCTGTAGAAACCTATCCTGACGGTGGTATCGGATGGATGCTTTCGGATCGTAGGAAGCCGAGGAGATCCGGATACTTTTGACCAATGAGTGTCAGAATATTTGCTGCAGCCTGACCAGCTTCATATCATACAAATGGAAAGCTATTCAACGCTGTGTTTTCACTTTCAAAACGATGGCTTCCTGGATCAGGACATTGAACATCCAGAGGACATCCAGAGCAAGGTAAAGAAAGCCCACATGGACAGTCTTTAAATGCAGATCTTTTTAGTATCTTTGAACGTCTGAGGCGAAAATAACATGCGCAGCGCTCAGCACCATTGATAACAGTTGGATCACGCTTGCGAGAAATCTCTTATTCACCGACTTTCGCCTTGATGTTGATGACTTCCCATCGGGAGAGCTTTTTGATTTCCTTCTACGGTACCTGGGCATCCGACACAAAACGGCGTCCGTTCTGGTGCCGGGACGTTTTGGTTGGGTACCGGAGAAAATCTTTGATTTGCTACATTTTTTTGATCGACGGGCACACTCCGAAGGCGATCACCACCTTGAAACCTTCCATTAGTTGGTGACAGTTGAATGGAGCCAATCCGATGGTATTGATTGCGGAAGAACTTCGTCTCGGGTATGTGGGTCAGGAGATTTAGAATGGTTGCTTGAAACTGCCAGTTCGGGTTTTTTAAATGTTTTGATTGCCTCGACGGAACAGTGACATGTGAAGTTAAAAAATAGCGACCAGCTGTATCGTGGCCTGGTTGCCAGGCACTGTTTTTCGAAAAATATGAGCTATATCAAGAACTATTCATGATATAGATTGACAGATCGTTTGTGTGGGATATCACGTAATATAGAACGTGATATAGCTGCTATATCACGAATCCCTCTATATTACTTGATATAGAGCGTAATGAGAACAGGGTATAAATCCCTCGGCACAGATTAAGGTGTACAGAGTTGAAATCGTGGCGAAATCTGTTTTTCCGACATTTTCGACATTTCAAATGACGCAAACAAAAAACAATGGTAAGATGCGTTAGAGGTGATGTAGTGATGCCAGATTACCAGAGGTGGTATCATTGGCATGGTCATAAAATGTGATAGGTATTGTTGATTGTACCGATGCGTTAATTCACAAGCTACAACACTAAGCCTATTGTGTGCATGTTTACTTGCATTGTTCTCAAAACAAAAGAAGCGCTTCTAGTGAACTCGCTTTTTCTACTTTCATCCGTACGACGAAGAAAATCCAATGGCGTTTCAATGGGTTTGGACGGAATTGAAACTCGTAGGACGAATTTGAAATCAAGAAGCAGTGTTAGATTTTTAAGAATATCTCAACAATGTGGTGCTCTTTGTCAAATTCAACGGTACTTATGGAAAGGAGAATCTTTGATAGAAACGTTTCATTTATTGTTAAAACCCGTTCAAGAAAGAGAGGTAAAGCGTGGGTTATGCTAGGACCGAAATTAGATCAAAAACCCTATTTGACGTGTATGATTTATGTTGTCCAAGCATCAAGAGAAACTGATGTAGATTTTATTTTCTAGCAAAAAAAATTACACATTTTTATCATTTTCTTCTTAACAACTGGATACATTTAGAAAAACACTTGAACTTTTTCGAACATACCATTGCAATTATCTGAAAAATAACAAAATGCATTTTTTTTTGTGCCAGCGTATTTTATTTTAAACCAGTACAGTCTATTTAAAGTGTAATTATCATTAACGTTTAAATTCCCTCTCCTAGTACAGTAAACTTAAAAATTACACGCATAACTCTGAACTAATTGGACTAAACCGAATCCTGTGCTAGGATCAGGGATCAAAGGAACGATGGACCAACTTTCTCCCATACATAGCACAGACTGGTTTAATGCCATAGTGTCATTTGTAGCTAAACTTTTCCCTGCATCCAACCACCCTTAGCAGTCAGCTAGGATAATTCCAACTTTTGCTGTCGGTTATTGTGCGTGTTTTGTGCACATCAATTTTGCCTCAAACTAAGCATAGTTGTAATTCTGAAACAATAATTTTGAACAAACTTTCATCCCCACCAATCATTTCAGCATAGGATGTACACATTGAATTGCTTCTGTAGGCAACCGAACCCCACCACCAAGGGGCTGAGCTTGTTTCAAATCAGTCTAATTGATTTTCGCGTTGGATAGTGCCCAGTTCGCCGGGCGTAGAAAAAAAAACTAACCCTTCATGGTCCAAATGTGAACCACCTTCAAACAGGCCCGATGGGTTGACTGAGTTCCAGTTCACCGGAAAAAAAGAGAAGTTGCCATTTTCGTTCCCAATTAGAAAGTTACAGCCTTCGTTCCGCGTTTCTCGAAAAGCAATCTTCTATTCGGTTGTTGAAAGCAGTACCGTAAAACGGGGTAACTTTGATAAAAAAAAAATTAAGTATGGGAATGCACGGTGGGTTCTAATAATGTAGTCTGGATCGATTTCTCTCCAGCTACGGGTCAATGTTTGTCTGGCGATTAGAACAGGCCTTGGCCTTCATGACGCGCCATATTGAGTAATCCAGAAGATTAAAATCGGGGCTGGATGGCGGCCACATATCCTTCGCCCAGAACGGAAGATGTTCCTGCAACCACTTCTGAGTGCGGTTCGAGGTGTGGCACGGAGCCCCATCTTGTTGAAATACAACATTTGGCTTCGGACCGTACTGTTCTTTGATCCACGGAAGAACATACTTACTTAAAATCCAGATGTAGACCTCCGTGTTGACCTTGTTGCCTTCTGGAATGAACACCGGGTCAATTTTTTTTGCCATCGGAAGCCACCAATCCAAACACCATAACACTAGCAGGATGCTTGGTCAGATACACGTTCTTGTGTTAGTCGGACACGTCTTTTACCGGAAGAGAACTAATATACCGGTCGGTTCTGGAAATTGTTACGGGATCGACGGTAAACATGCACTCGTCGGTGAACAGGATTACCGGATTTTTTCGGTTAAGGAAGTTCAGTTCAAGATTTTCTTGCATCGCTCGACTCGCTCTTCCGTGCCGTAAAGTCACTGATCCCGTGTTCCTTTGCCATTTTCCTTATTGAACGCACTGGATTCACCCGAATCTTCCTTTTGATAGCAGCGATAACCCTCGGAACCCGAACTGACCTCGGACGACCTGTGGCCAACTTCTCGGATATTTGTCCTTCCTTTTCTCGGTCTAAAACCCTTTTGACGGTCCACCGGGACACTCCCACGGCGATTGAAATGTATTTTTGCGACATTTGCGCGTGGGACAAATCACGAATACGCTGCCACTTCGTCATGGTGCAACTGTCAAACTAAGTAAATCATTTTCTTTTATACACAGCCTACTTTGGTATGAGCTGTAGGTTACGTGCATGCAAAGAAAACCAAGGCATTGTATGCACAGGTGAAACGGTAACCTTATTTGTACGATGGTGCAAACATTATCAAAGACACCCCATTTTACGGTAATTTAAAAGCGAATAAAAAACTGGGTTCACTTCAAACGGATTCTGATTGTGGTAGAGGTGTTCGGGTTGATGAAAAAAAACTACGTTTTCGAATGCTGCCCTAGTTCTGCAAAGGGATAGGATTGGCGTAGAGGTTCCCACGCTCAAGGTCATAAATCCTCCTCCAACGTGAGTAGAAGCTTTAAAATTTTACCCATGTCACAGTCTACTATCCATTTTGTTTTCTCATGGCGTTAAGTTCCAACTCGGATTAACTTGTAATACCGTCCCTGTTGGAATGATCTGCAAAATGTTTGCTTACAGTCGTGTTAATTAACTCTGATGTCGACATCAAAGCAGTCCAGTGTTCACTCGGCTGTCGACAAAAGCAGGCCACTCTCGATGTGTGCTACGCGATCGTCTGTTTTCTCGGCAGCAACCATTGTGTGGTTCTCCTCATTGTTCTTCATCAGCAGTTCTTTCGGTCGATGCGTCGTCGACTTTGGAAAGCAACCGTTTCGTGATGAGTGTGTGAGTGCTGACCACGTTTTGCGTCCATTGCTGCAATGGACGCGCTCTGACCCTCGTTGGCGTACAACAATTTGCCATACAATGAAACTACTGGAAGCGGCTCCAGTTCTGATGGAGGAGGCTTTTTGGATAGCGGAAGATAAAGTGTTTATTGTGTTGTACCTTTTGACTATAGTTTCAAAATGTATTGTATAGTGACCAAGAATCCTTGGCTCTGTAAAGTTAATTCGGTTGAGCCTTATCAAATAAATTAAAATCCAAAAAAAATCAAAGCAGTCAGACACTCTTGATCGGGATTTAATTCGAGGATAATATCGATTGGAGCTTATCACCATCAATGTCGTTGGTTTATGCCATCCCTTTAAGGTGATACTCTAGGGAAGCCTTTCACTTACCTAACGTAAATGTCAGCTTCATTGCAGGAACGAGTTCACATGCTCGACAATAGATGTATCTGCTAATATTTATTCTTCGCATTCATCATTCACCTGTATTCAAATAAAAAAAAATGCCCCTCAACATAAATCCACTTGATGGACCTTGAATATTTTCAGATTCCCTCAAAGAACATTCTGAAGGTAACGCTCAAACATTGAATTCGGACAATGCCCACTCGGAGGATTAATCCTTCTATAAACTTCCTCCAATCATCAATGGTTGTGCAAACATCTACATAGAGAAAAGCATCACCATACCAAGCACATTAGTCCCACCCAAACAGATGGTTATGTGGATATTCTATTTGCCATTTAGCATGTTTACTTGTAAATTTCCTTTTTAACCGGAAATTGATCCTTCGATGAATGGGAGCTACAGAATGAAAACAGCAAAGTGGATCTTTTCTGCTGCTCTAGAGTTTCAAGTGAGGATGCACTCAACGTGAATGATGAATGACGACGACGAAGAGCAGCTTTCGAATGAAAGCAGGCTGTCAAGTGGGTGTACTTTTTTCCACTCTGTTCCCCGCACCTCCTGGGTGATAAGCATCTTGTTTACGATGGCGGTTCCTGTTCACGTTTGGCGATGGGAGCGAAATCGTTCCGTTTGAAATCGGCCGTCCTATCGTCGTTGGAGAATCACCGAGTGGAATGCGATTGTGGCAGATTTAATGTTTTTCTGCTCTGTAGAACCCGTTGAAAGGATGGCTCAATTTAACGAGAGCTTTTCTCTGCCGGCAAATTGTTGCAATTAATCCTAACCTCTGAGCTGCTTGACAGAAAATAAAAACCGTTTGAGGAATAGCTGGGGAAAACTAACCTAATTTGGCCTTGCTTCCGGGTGTCAACTACCTGAAGAAAAAAAAAACTGGAAAATCAGGGAATATCAGGAAATTAATTTTTGGACCAGGGAATCTCAGACATTTGAATTAAAATTCAGGGAAATATTTCTTTATAACTTCTTTAAACTTATTAATAAGTATGACTGACTCTGTAAAACGCTGTCCAGACTGGAGAGTTATAACATGTTATAACGGTTGTCAAATAATTGTAACACAGAAACCACCATCAAGATAGCGCTATAACATGTTATAACTCTGTAGTCTGAACGTACTATAAGTCTTAATTACTCGGTGTAGTTTTAGGAAGGTTTTTCATTATAAATTTTAAATAGAGTTGCAAACTTGGGGTTGTTCAATGCTTGATGTTGCATTTTTGCCAGTTGAGCAAAAGTTACTCCAATAAAAGGGTATTTCGATGATATTGAGCCTATTATAAAGTCAACTCCCATTGGGTGTTGTTACATCCCCGAGTTGAACTAGGATAAAAATATGGCCAACAGAAATCAAGAGTTGAGCCTGGTTCAACTTTTTTCAATTCAAGTGAGTTGATCAAGTCAGTTGAATGGCATGGTTTACACGTTCAATTAGCGTTCAAGTCAGTTGAATTCAATTGAACTCCTGTCTAAACCCAGCTTAAAGAGAAGAACTAACTAAATTAGAATTTAGGAAATTATCTTGCTTGGGAGGATTGAATAATGATTCAAATATACGTAGACAGGTATTTCTGTGGCTGTATTGATCATTCTAGGTCTTCATTGGAAACCTGGTTAGCTCGTAAAATTAGCTTATCAGTGAAGTTTTAGTAGTGTAGTGTTGCTGCTATTGCAATATAGATGGAATTAACTTACAGAATTTTGGAGGTGAAAGCACTGTTTTCACGATTTCCCACCAAAGGGATCCATTCGCGAAATAGCTTTTGCTTAATCGTATTATCCGGAACAAATTTCTTGCGGAGCTGTGTCTCAACATGTGCTCAAGGCAAAACAAATATAATGGGATTAAAAACAAGTGTTTCAGATGTAAATTTTAGAATTGTTTTTCAAAAAACAAATAACCAAGTTTATAAGAAAGTTTGAACATACTGAAAAGTAAGCACATATCATCGGTAAGAGACGTGTGTGTGTGAGAAAATTTGATGGTTAATTTTCCCGGAAAATTTTAGTAGATTTTTTGAATTTCCCCTGACCCCACGTTCTTTGAAAATTTATAACTCATGCAATTTCCATGAAGTTAGTAGAACTGCCTTGTGTGCGCTCACGGATATGGGAGATGATGTAGCGAACCGTGACTCGAAGGACCCCAGCTGATGGCCAATTCGTCCGTCAGAAGAAATGCTTGTAGGAACGGGAATGATGGCTCGACTTGATGGACGGATTAACTCTCTACGGTTGATCTTGAAAAAAAGGCTGTTTGGATTTCGGCTGTAACAGAATGAAGGAAGACGATGACGATTTTTCGTTTTTATTTTCGCGTCGGTGATTTTCCGGTATTTAAAAAGGTTATCAGTAGTGGGTTTGGTACGGTTGTGTGTTGCCGTCCCATCGACGACGGTTGCGGTAGGAGAAGGAGGGGGTGAAGGAAGGGTTTGGTAGTTATGAAGGGTTTGTCTGGTCTGGTATTGAAGTTGTAGAATAATAGTGGGAGCGAGAGAAAAGCTATAATGTTGGAACGATGGAATTTTGCAGATGAAGTAAGGCTTCAGAAGTCAGGAGATCAGAAGGGGAGAAAAAAGTACAGTATCATGATGGTAGTGGAAGTTTGGTATATGGAATCGGTATTGTGACTGGAAGAAGTGTATAGAAAGAGGAGTGGTAGAATTGGACAAAAAGTCGAAGGACAAAAGGTCGAAGGACAAAAGGTCGAAGGACAAAAGGTCGAAGGACAAAAGGTCGAAGGACAAAAGGTCGAAGGACAAAAGGTCGAAGGACAAAAGGTCGAAGGACAAAAGGTCGAAGGACAAAAGGTCGAAGGACAAAAGGTCGAAGGACAAAAGGTCGAAGGACAAAAGGTCGAAGGACAAAAGGTCGAAGGACAAAAGGTCGAAGGACAAAAGGTCGAAGGACAAAAGGTCGAAGGACAAAAGGTCGAAGGACAAAAGGTCGAAGGACAAAAGGTCGAAGGACAAAAGGTCGAAGGACAAAAGGTCGAAGGACAAAAGGTCGAAGGACAAAAGGTCAAGCACAAAAAGTCGAAGGACAAAAGGTCGAAAGAAAAAAGTTAGAAGGACAATTGGTCGAAGGACAAAATGTCAAAGGACAAAAGGTCGAAGGACAATTTTTTTTCACTTTGACCTTTTGTTCACTTCGACTCTTTGTCCTTCGACCTTTCGTCCTTTCAATTTTTTGTCCCTCTTTGTTCAATTTGGCCTTTTGTTCACATATATCTTTTGTCCATTCGACCTTTCGTCCATTCGACCGTTTTTTTCATTTCGACCTTTTGTTCCTATAAGTTCAATTTCTTTTATCTATTTAACCATATTTCCCCATAAGTTCAATTCAACCTTTCATTAAATCTACCTTTTATTCCTCTAAGTTTAATTCGATCTTTAGTTCATTTGTCAATTTGTCCCTTCGAACTTTTAACCTTCTAAGTTCAATTTGACCTTTTGTGCATTTTGAACTTTTGCCTCTTTATGTTCAATTTGACCTTTAATATATTCGATTTTTGTCTATTCAACCTTTTGTTACATCGACCTTTTGTCCATTCGACTATGTATTCCTCTAAACTCAATTTTACATATTGTCCATTCGACTTTTTGTCCATTCGACTTTTTGCCCATTCAACTGTGTTGTCCATTTGACCTTTTATTCCTCTAAGTTTAGTTCGACATTTTGTCTCTATAAGTTCCATTAGACCTTTTGTCCATTCGACAATTTGTCCCTTCGGCAATTTGTCCCTTCGACAATTTGTCGCTTCGATCTTTTGTCCCTCTAAGTTCAATTTTAAATTCTGTTCATTCGACATTTTGTCCATTAGAGCTTTTGTTCTTTCAAATGTTTGTCCATTCGACCTTTTGTTCATTCAAATTTTTCTCCATTCGAACATTTGTCCATTCGAACTTTTTGTTCGTTTGACCTTTAATTCCTCTAAGTTTAATTCGACTTTTTCCCTTCGAACTTTTGTTTCTCTAAGTTCAATTTAACCTTTTATGCATTAGACATTTTGTTCATTCGATTTTTGTCCATTCAACCTTTTGTTGCATCGACCTTTTCTCCATTCGACCGTTTGTTCCTTCAACTTTTTATTCCTCAAGCTCAATTTTACGTTTTGTCCATTCGACTTTTTGTCCATTTGACCTTTTATTCCTCTATGTTTAGTTTGACATTGTGTATCTATAAGTTCTATTAGACCTTTTGTCCATTCGAAAATTTGTCCCTTCGATCTTTTGTCCCTCTAAGTTCAATTTTATATTCTGTTCATTCGACCGTTTGTCCATTAGACCTTTTGTTCTTTCAAATGTTTGTCCATTCGACCTTTTGTTCATTCAAATTTTTGTTCAACCTTTTGTTGCATCGACCTTTTGTCCATTCGTCCTTTTGTTCGTTCAACTTTTTATTCCTCTAAGCTCAATTTTACGTTTTGTCCATTCGACTTTTTGTCCATTCGACCTATTGTTGGTTAGATTTTGTATCCATTCGATCTATTTTCTCTTCGACCTTTTTTCCATTCGACCCTTTGTCCATTCGACCTTTTGTCGATTCGACTTTTGTTCCTTCGATCTTTTGTTTATTCGACCATTTTTTCCATTCGACATTTTTTCATTTTGTTCAATCGAACTTTTACCTTTCGACCTTTTATTCCTGTAAGTTTAATTCAACCTTTTGTCCATTGGACCTGTTTGTGCAACGTCATCTACATGTACAGCTACCCTACCCACTGTAGCTACTATACAAACGAATACAAATAAACAATATATCAGTATCTCGAATACCTCCGCCATGGCAGGACGGTCAAGCAAACTGTGTGTTTTATTAATTTCATCTCCGTACCTATCACAACGATCATAAACACAACGTAGGTTCCCGCCCGTGCGCGATCATATGGTGCCGTGACCATCCACTCGATCGACGGGCAAACTACAGCAGTTGTTGCAATTGCAATTTTATATTCTGTTCATTCGACCGTTTGTTCATTAGACGTTTTGTTCATTCAAATTTTTGTCCATTTGACCTTTTGTTCATTCAAAGTTTTGTCCATTCGACCATTTGTCCATTCGAACTTTTGACCTTTCGACCTTTTATTCCTGTAAGTTTATTTCAACCTTTTGTCCATTGAACCTTTTGTCCCTATAAGTTCAATTCGACCTTTTGTCCATTCAACCTTATTTTTTCTCTAATTTAAATTCGACCTTTTGCCTCTTTACGTTTAATCCGACTTTTTGTCCATTCGACCTTTTGTACTTCAACCTTTTTTCCTTCGACGTTTTTTAACTTCGACCTATTGTTGGTTAGATTTTGTGTCCATTCGATCTTTTTTCTCTTCGACCATTCGACCTTTTGTCGATTCCACTTTTTGTTCCTTCGATCTTTTGTTTATTCGACCATTTTTTCCATTCGACATTTTGTCCATTCGACCTTTTATTCCTAAACTTAGACGAATTCGACCATTTGTCCATGGGACGTTTTGTCTCTAAAAGTTCAATTCGACCTTTTGTCTATTCGACAATTGGTCCCTTCGAACTGTTGTCCCTCTAAGTTCAATTTGACCTGATTTCCATTCGACCTTTTGTCCATCCGACCATTTGTCCATTCAATCTTTTATCCATCGGACCTTTTGTCCATATAAGTTCAATTCGACCTTTTGTCCATTCGACAATTTGTCCCTTCGAACTGTTATCCCTCTAAGTTCAATTTGATCTGATGTCCATTAGACGTTATGTCCATTCGACGTTTTGTCCATTCGACTTTTTGTCCCTCTAAGTTCAATTTGACCTTTTGTCCATTCGACCTTTTGTACCTCGACTTTTTGTGCCGCTCAGCGTAAGTCGGTCTCATTTACGTTTTTGTTAAAACTGTGTTTTTCAATGGAAGCGGTAGGTATTCAACTATAGTTTCATAACATTATATAAACTCAACAAATTTGTTTTGGAGAGTTTGGAAAAACAGAAGCAATGATATGAAGCTAACTTAAAACACGTTTTTCTCGGCTTGCTATGGGATGGACTAGCCATGAGCAGCAGTTTTGTCCATTCGACATTTTGTTCATTCAACCTATTTCCATTCTACCTTTTATCTATTCCCTAGCAGCACACTTGTCACTGAACAAATTGTGGTTACTTGTATGCAACTTATTCCAGCCACAATCAAGTTGCAGCAACTTATTACGATGGAAGTGTCCTGCTGTCCCTATAAGTTCAATTCGACTTTCTGCCCCTTTGAACTGTTGTCCCTCTAAGCTCAATTTGACTTGTTGTTCAGTATTGTGTCCATTCGCCCTTTTATCCTTCGACCTTTTGTCCTACGACCTTTTCTCATAGATTCAGGTTGCTACACTAATGAATGGAAAGCCCATACGGCGGCTATATTTAATGAGGCTTATCTATTCTTCGCTGGTCAATGTGAGAGCCAATCAGCGCTTTCCGGTGGTTGTAAGTCGATAAGCTACCCTAATAAAAGTTGTATGGCTATTTTGCTTATCGAACTATTTGTGAAATAGTTCTATCAATTATCGTTATCGAGTTATCGTTTGGGTATGGTATATTGTTATTAGTGTACT
The DNA here is from genome assembly GCF_037179485.1 of Ochlerotatus camptorhynchus. Taxonomy (NCBI): domain Eukaryota; kingdom Metazoa; phylum Arthropoda; class Insecta; order Diptera; family Culicidae; genus Ochlerotatus; species Ochlerotatus camptorhynchus. Next base: position 45,387 of record NW_027040630.1, on the reverse strand, counting down.
GCTGTTGCTGGAAGCATGAAACATGCTCCGACGCGTTCGCCCTTGAGGTTTTTTGATATTCTCTGATGTTCTCGAAATTACTCGGAAGCTCTCACCTCTCTCCAGAAGTACTTGGTACTGCTCTGAAATAAATGGAACTGTCCTAAAAATCTTTAAACAACCCTGAAAGTCTCTGGATTTCTGTAAATTTCCCAAAATGTGTATGAAGTTTTCTAAAGTTCTAAGGAGTTCTGAACTTTGCTTAAATTTCCAGAGCTTCATGCATTTCCCTAAAATTCAGTAAACTGTCCTGAATTTATCCAGACAGATCTTTCAACTACCCCAAAAGCCTGGACTTCCTGAAGGATTGCCCGTAAGATTTCTGCACTTCTCTGAAGATCTATGGAACTAGCATCCATGATTCTTCTACTTCTGTTTATATCATATCTGAGATATGATATAAACATCAATACGGCCAGGCCTACTGCGTTGTATTTGCCGCAAATATGATTCTTGGAAATGAATGGGAACATTTCTTGAATCTACAGGGGTGGAAGGATGCGTGGACATACCGTACCAAGCGCTCCGAGTTACTATGTGTAGTTGTGTGTGATGTGTAAATATTTGTATAATATTGAAGAATCATAAAATAATGCAATGGAAGGATCTTACCTAAGTTTCTCATATGTTTGAGCTTTTGCGCTTAAAACTTTCGTTGGATGCATCCGCTCCTTGTTTATCATGGGGTTTGGGATGTAGCTCCTCGTCATTGCTCGTGGTTAGGTTTAGTCCGTCGCGTCCGGACCAGATCCTTAGCCATAATCTTGACCGCATCCAACTGATTTTCTTTGGCCAGCTTTTTGATGTCGGCGATGATCTTCTTTTCCTGCTGTTCCATTTTCATCTTCTCCCGTTCCAAATCCCGCATCGCTTTATTCAGAGCCCGCTGGTTCTTGCGCATCATCTCGTCCGGAGACATTTTCTTACCGAACAGCCGCTCCATTTTGCGGGTTGTTTTCCGGATCATAAAGCGGAACTTCGGTGGTCTCACAAGCTAATCTTGCACAAAATTGGATTCTAATTTGTTTTTCGAATCTAACTCTACTTGTAATCGGAATACCGGTCAAAAATGCACTTGGAAAAAACCTTCTTTCGGCCATAAAAAGAAAAACTATTCTCAAAAAACTTATCGATTTTCAAAACTGGCAAAACATCTTCAGATAAAATTTGGAAAACCGTGACGAAAACATAATATACGAGTAATTTGACAGCAGAATTTTTTCGCGTTCATTTTGAAGCAGAGCACACTTCGATTAGCTCCACGTAACATTTCATAAGAGCTTTAAACTTTCAACTAAAATGTTGGCAAGTACCTACAATTCTCCTGCATTTAATAGAACTTCACTTCAGTTATCGATTCTTTCCTGAAATCTATGGAACCTAACTCAAGTGTACTTAAAACAACCCCGTAGTTCTGGACATTGGTTAAGCTCTCGCTCCTCTACTGTCCAATTTTGTTTACTGGTTACTAATGAAGTAGCAACGAAAGGTCTTGTTTCTGCGACCTCTTCAGAGCTCATACACTAACATAGATAGCAAGATTGAAAATTTGCATTTCCATAATCTTAGCATGGTGGAGTGGCAAGCACGTAGAAAGTTGTATCCTTTTGTTTCCCAAAGAATTTAAACTCAAACTAACGCATCAAGGCGTGGTCGAGTTTAATCGAGCTATCAGCACGTACATTACAGCGAAAAGTTTCATACCAAAAACACAAATATTCTCATGGCAATTGTCACGAACTGATGATCCCATCGGCAAATTGAATACCTTGATTTTCATACACATCGATATGGGGACAATCCCTTAAGCATAATCTTACATCTAGAAGCGAACTCCGCAGATCCCCCTTGAGACCAACAATCGAACAACAGGTTAACGATGTCCCTTCCAAAATCGTGATTTTGCTTTTCTTCGCAACTACACTTAGGCAGACCAATTTGTCCGCTTACCTTCACGTGCTCATTTATACGAGCAAGCCCAAAAGAAGAAGTAGAAAGGAACCGGATGGTCCCGCTGGCGACGGTAATCGGTAGGAATGACTCTTGTTTTCTATTCACGACCAGGGTGGTCCGCAGTGAAATGGTTGTTTTTATTAGCTGCCATAAATGGATATGGATACGGAGTCTGCCAAAAGAGTGCGTAGATGAATAGAGGCAAACGATAATGGTGGCGATGTCCGTTGATGAAATCAAATAGTTGACTTATTCATTGATACCGTTTTGGCAGGCGATTCAACGAATAGCCCAAGTCATTGGCTGTAATGGTGTCGGGCAGATTCTGTATTTAAAAAAGCACCGGGTGCCAGTTTTGCTTTCGCTGACAAGAAGGATGAAATGTGCCGTCGCTTGTTCGGATAATGGGGAGTAAATTGTCATTAGTTCAAGTGTAAAAAGTCGCCAACAGAAGCCGATATCAGAAGAAGTAGCAAGAATGACAAATAATTCCATCAATCCAATTTCCTACTCTTTTTGAGCAGAACAACAACTCTCTGTCAAGTCAAGTCACTGGCGATCACAAAACAAACAAAGTGATAATTGATCCATATTCCAACCGGTAAACATGGCCATTACTGACTGTCTCCAGTGTGTTTATGTGTTCACAGAAGACCTAGTTGGTGCTGTTGTTTTTTTTTATTCTCTCTTCCGGTTTATGTAGTATCCATCGCCGCTTGTTCCGGAAGATTGTCTATTGCTATCTGCTACCCATCTATAGTTGAGCAACAACGTTAGGATACTTTGGTGAGAGGCATTTCTCCGAAACGAATCACCTCTTCGTCCCCCGCACCTTTCCTATGTTCGTTTATTTGTGTGTTGGTGTGCGAAGCTACCTCAAGCCTAGTGTGTCACTATGTCAAACCAAGAAGAAGATGATGTGGTGCCTAGGTGGGTGGCTGGTAACAGAAATGGAAAGCGCAAAGACAAAGTAAGACGTTGATTAATTTAAGGGATCAACATTTCCCCGAAAACACTTCAGCCATGTTCGACTATAGCTTGTGTAGTAACAACAAGATGACGACAACGGCACCAAGTGGAAATCCTCATCAAGTAGGCGGTGGCAGAGTTTACCGATCGTGCTGGAAAGGCGTTTTGTGGCCTACTTCGATGGACTCATCTGTTGCTTTTGCCCCTCCCACCGTCGTTCAAAAGCCTCCAGGAAATTATTGAGCAGAAATTAGATGAAAGCATCGTTATCGAGCTGCAGTAAATTTTCCATTCGATTCGAACCTTCATCAAACATTGATGGGGGATTATTAGTGGCTCGGTATCTTCATCTTCAGCCTTCTTCCTGCTACTGGTGAGAGGTCGATAAACAAATTGCCTTCCGTTTTTTTTTTTGTGAAGGCTGCCTCCGGTCGTTCACATACGTATCGAATTTCTTCTATCTATAAAATCTGTCTGCCTACCGTTTACTCCCATCGATGTCATAAAGTCGGAACCTCAATCTTATCAATTTTGATAGGCTACTGGCAACCGGCATAAAAAAATAATAAAATTCGTTATCGAAAGCGGATCTGCTAGCTGGTCGTTATTGATGCAACCTCTTCGGTTATTGGATATGCTGGACACACGTCAGTCGTCCGGATGGAAGCGTGAGTTGTTTAGCTGGACGTTGAAAAGAGTATACATTATGATAAGGTTCAATATCCTGTCAGTTGGGTGGAATTTCAGCGGTCAGAGTCAGATTTTTTTATGGGTCTCTAAAGTTTATCAGATAGAGCATATCAACAATCTATTTTAACTTTCTACTGCAAAGTTGGGAGGAAATGGTATACTAATATCCACATGAAGGTTTAGTGCGATAATTTATAAGCTAGAGATAGTTCTGAAGAGGATAGATTGATAGATCCGCTAGAGTACGGCAGTGTGAAATTGAATAGAAGTTGAAGTTGAGCGAAGGACCATTAGTGTGTGCTCAACTTCTGAGCCGAACAGTTGATTTATTTACTGTCCCCGGTTAATAGAAGTCTCGAGCCTTTTTAGAGTCTTTATAAAATTCAAGTGAAGGCACTGTCAGGCCAACCCGTGTTGCGGAACACTGTAGTCGGGCGCGAAAAAGTCATGATGGCACGGCGCCAAAATACTTTTAGAATTGATTTTGCGAATGCGCCAAAAAAATTCAAGCTACGAAGAGTTACACTTATTTGTAGCAGACGAGCTCGGTCTTCAATATCATGAAGTGAAGAGAATTCAGTGCAGTAGAACTTCGGGTTGCTGATCTCGAGCTAGCCCAAAAAGTGTGTGCAGAACACGACAAAAAACACATACTTGAAATCGACGGGAAGCCGTATACAGTGAAAATTCTTATGGAAGATGGAGCTGTAGAGGTTAAACTCTATGATCTCTCCAAAGATATCACTGAGTCTGGGTCTGGATTGCTCGAACGGTAGTAAAGCATAACATTCCCTCATTTGTCAACATCGATGGCGAGACGACATACTTGTCGTACTACGGTCAGCATCAAACATGCCGCCACTGTGGGGAATCTGTCCACAATGGAGCCTCCTGTGTTCAGAACAAAAAACTTCTGATCCAGAAGATGTCTGCCGATAACAACTCGGTTATAACATACGCAAATGTCGCCAAACAACCGCCGAAATTAAGTGCATTGCATAAAAGCAAACTTCCAGCTGCCACTGGAAACGAAAAAAATACGTTGGCTCAAAAAAAAAACCCAACCAAACACCGAAACCCCAAACCACACGGCAGTTTTCAAAAAGCCACAGCCAAAAGCCAATACAACAACAAAAACAACACCAACAACAACAGCATCAACAAGAACAACAACAGCAGCAGCAGCAACAGCAACAAGATCAGCAGCAGCAGCAACAGCGCCTCAGACACTCCAAAACTAGTAAAAACAACGATGGTGGTGAAACCGACGACTCAATATCCTCGAACAACAGTAGACGCTCTCGCCGTCCACACGAAAAAAAAAACCACGGTACGAAGATAGAGATATTTCACAGGATGAAGGCATAATTTTCTAATGGATTACACCAGCTATAACCTCGCTACGATTAATATAAACAATATCACCAACACGACTGAACTCGAAGCTCTCCGCTCGCTAGTACTAATAATGGAAGTGGACATCATTTTTCTACAAGAAGTCGAGAATGAACAGCTGATATTGCCCGGATACAACGTAATCTGTAATGTGGATCACGCAAGAAGAGGAACAGCGATTGCACTCAAAGATCATATCAAGTTATCACACATGGAAAAAAAAGTTTGGATGGTCGGTTGACTGCGCTCCGAGTAAACAACACAACCCTCGTTTGTATCTATATACACCGTGGTCATTCGATGAGAGCTGAACGTTTTTTTAACCACACTCTGGCATACTACCTGAGGCATGATACCGCGCATACCATACTGGCCGGGGACTTTAACTGCGTATTACGGCAGTGTGAAGCTACTGGCAACAACGATAGCCCTTCTCTTCGAACAACTATCCAGCAACTACAACTCTTTGATGCCTGGATTAAACTTTGCCCACACACCTCAGACCATACCTTCATCACTGCTAATTCCACCTCCAAGCTGGACCGCTTCTACGTCAGTTCCAACCTCTGTGATCAGTTGCGATCTATAGACACCCAAGTTTGTTCCTTTTCGGATCACAAAATGGTTACAATGCGAATATGCCTACCTCTTCTTGGCAGAGCACCAGGTCGTGGTTACTGGTCAATTCGTCCTCTTCTTCTCACCATGGAAAACATCGAGGAGTTTCGCTACCGCTGGCAATACTGGACTCGGTAAAGACGATATTATCCTTCCTGGATGATGTGGTGGATATCATTTGCAAAAACGAAAATAAAAACATTTTTTCGATGGAAATCAAAAATCGCTTTTGATGGTTTCCACCGAGAATATCAGCGACTCTACACGCTGTTGTGGCAAGCTAATGACAACCTTCCTGGACACCCCAATACAATCACCACCATCAACTACATGAAAGGAAAAATGCTTTCACTACAGCGTCAATTCACACACACACACACACACACACACACACACACACACACACACACACACACACACACACACACACACACACACACACACACACACACACACACACACACACACACACACACACACACACACACACACACACACACACACACACACACACACACACACACACCTTCTTCCTACCTTTAACCTCCCCGTGGTGTAGCCTGGGCAATGTTTTCCTTCTGACAATAGCAAAGTGAGGGGGTGCGACGCGAACACTGGCGCGGTCACCATAACACGGCGATAGAGGAAATGCTTCGTCAACCCGCATGAGTGTCAACCGGCACATTAGGATCGACGCCAGTAAGACCCTTATTACGGCATACTGGACACGACATGGAACTATGGACACTACACGGCACAATGGACTGGATACAGGGCTGACAGTCGTGCTATTCTGCTCCCTAAGTAAAGAAGGGTGACACCTTCTTGAAATGGCGAGTGGGCTAATAGTGCGGCTGCCCCTGTCCCGCTAAAACCTTGGCAGGCCTCCGGATACGTTCAAAACTCGTCACCAATTGGTGATTGGTGAGTAGTAGGCTCAGATGTAACATTCCTGACTTACACCGATCTGGCTCTGAACACGGCCCCCATGAAGGACCGTGTCAACCCTAGCATGGCCTCCCTGCTAGCATAGATAACCATGAGATCACGATAGGAGACTACATACAACGAGTGGAGATAGCGGTCCGGAGGGGGGCCCATCAGAATGGATAACATTGGAGAAAAAAACAAAAAAGACGAAAACGAAAAAACCAAAAAAAATATGAAGGACGACGGCAAGACGCCAGATATTGAAAACGGAGGAGCGAACGTGTTCGCAAGAAGCGGAAAGCTGCAGAGATCACCAGCGTCAAACCAGGTGACCACAGCGAATTCCAGTAGTAGCATACCCCAAGTGGAACAGCATGGACCCCAAGGAGAGCAGCTAGGTGCGGTGCCATGCCAAATATTCACACCGAAATCGAGCAGTGGCAAACAGCAAGAATTGCAGCTTGGGAGAACCAAAATGACGGAGGTTAGGAGGAAGATCGAAGAACTCTATGTGTTTGTGAAGGATAAGAACAACATACACAAGGAGGTCAAGCTACTAGTGACGGTCATCAAATCCGGTATAGCTGTGGCAGATCGGGAACTGCAAGACTGGAGAAGAAGAGCCGAAGCGGCCGAAAAGGCTCTGCTTGAGGCCAAGGAGAATGCAATGCTGGCTGTAGCGCAGGAGACGCCGAAGGGACCAACGAACCCACGTCCGGAAAAAAGAGATAGGGAAACGCCAGGAGACGAAGAGGACCCCAAAAAACACAAGGATGACGAATACGGGGACAAGGAGCAAGAAGATGGAGAAGACAATGATTGGCGTAAGACGAAAACCAGAAGGAGAAGAGGAAAAAACTGAAGGAAGAGGAAAAAAGGAAGAAGGAACAGAATAAGAAGGAGGAGAAGGAAAAGAAGAATGAAGAGGAAGAGAAGAAGAAGAAGACGGAAGAGAGGAAGAAGGAAGTCAAGAAGAAGGAAAACCCCAGATATCGTAGGGAGAGAAGTAAGGGCGACGCTCTGGTTATCGAGGCGAAAGATAAAACGACATACGCAGCACTCCTCCGGAAGGTGAGAGGGGATCTGGAGTGGAAGCAACTTGGCGAGAACGTGGTGAAAACCAGGCGCACCCAGAAAGGCGAGATGCTCTTCGAGCTGAAGAAGGACCCGTAGGTGAGGAGTTCAGCCTTCAAGGAACTCGTCGAAAAATCTCTTGGCGAGGACGCGAACGTAAGAGCCTTATCGCAGGAGTCAGTGGTCGAGTGCAAGGATCTGGATGAGATCACAACGGAAGACGAGGTACGATGTGCACTGAAGGTGCAAGGCAATCTGGGAGATGTGCCTATGACAATCCGGTTGAGGAAGGCGTACGGTGGTACACAAACGGCGTCGATACGACTTGCGACGGACGCAGCTAACGAGTTGTTGAAGACAGGACGAGTCAAAGTTGGGTGGTCAGTATGCCCCCTGAAAGCTATCACTCGGGTTACCAAGCAAATGGAGAAATGCTTTAAGTGCATGAACTTTGGTCACCAAGCGAGAAACTGTAAAGGCCCTGATAGATAGGATCTGTGCAGGAAATGCGGAGAGAAGGGGTACGTTGCTAAAGACTGTATGAAGCAACCGAGGTGCATGCTATGCAGAAAGGAGGACGGAAACGGTCATATGACGGGAAGTTTCAGGTGCCCAGCTTACAAAAAGGCGATAGCGGGCCAACAGTAATAGAGATAACCCAAATAAATCTCAATCATTGTGACACAGCACAGCAACTGTTGTGGCAGTCGACAACGGAAACAAAGTGCGACGTTGCAATGATTGCGGAGCCGTATCGAGTCCCTGCCGATAACGATAACTGGGTGGCCGATAGAGCAGGGATGGCGGCAATACAAGTTATGGGTACGTATCCCATACAAGAAGTGGTGACGAGGTCTTAGTTGTCCTTCTGTCTGCGCTAGTTGTCTCCGAACCAGAAGGCGCGTTCAGAGAGCAAGAACTGATGCAGACAGAGCAGAGCGAATGGTGGTGTTTCGAGCAGCCAAGGCCGCTCTAAAACGGGAGATAAAGCTGAGCAAGTCAAACTGCTTCAAGGAGCTGTGTCGAGACGCTGATGCCAACCCCTGGGGTGACGCATACCGAGTCGCGATGGCGAAGATTAGAGGTCCAACGATGCCCGTTGAAATGTGCCCAGACAAGCTGAAAGTCATCGTGGAGGGACTTTTCCCGAAGCACGACCAAATGACCTGGCCACCTACACCGTACGGCGAGGCAGAGGCAGACAACACCGAAGGTAGACAAGTCTCCAACGAGGAACTCGTAGCAGTGGCGAAAGGACTGAAGTGTCTGGATGAAGGTCACTTCCCAGAACGATGGAAGATGCAGAAGCTAGTGCTGCTGCCGAAACCCGGAAAACCGCCGGGGGATCCAGCATCGTATAGGCCTATATGCTTGCTGGATACAGTCGGAAAGCTATTGGAGAAGATCATCCTCAACAGGCTAACGAAATTCACGGAGAGTGAGCATGGATTGTCGGTGAGGCAGTTCGGATTCCGGAAAGGGAGATCAACGGTGGATGCAATTCGGACAGTGGTCGAGAGTGCCGAGAAAGCGTCTAAACAGAAGCGGAGAGGAGATCGATATTGCGCCGTGATAACGATCGACGTGAAGAACGCATTCAACAACGCCAGCTGGGAGGCCATCGCCGAAGCACTGCATGGAATGAGGGTTCCTGATTACCTGTGTAGCATTATAAGGAGTTACTTCCAGAACCGGGTTCTATCCTACGAGACGGACATGGGAGAGAAATCAATCCGGATCACGGCGGTTGTGCCACAAGGCTCCATCCATGGCCCAACGCTCTGGAACGTGATGTACAACGGCGTGCTAACGCTGAAGTTGCCCAAAGGAGTTGAGATCGTAGGATTTGCGGACGACGTCGTGTTAGCGGTAGTAGGCGAGACGTTAGAAGAGGTAGAAATGCTGGCAACCGAGGTGATCGACACGGTTTCCAACTGGATGCAAGGAGCGAAGCTGCAGATAACCCACCACAAAACGGAAGTGCTATTTGTCAGTAACTGCAAAGCTATTCAGCGAGCAGAAATTACCGTCGGGGAGAACGCCATAGCATCAAAGCGCGTGCTGAAGTATCTTGGAGTGATGATCGATGACCGGCTAAACTTCAATAGCCACGTCGACTACGCATGTGAGAAGACGGCGAAGGCCATCAATGCGATAGCCAGAATCATGCCTAACAATTCTGGACCAAGCAGCATCAAGAGGCGTCTTCTGGCTAGTGTATCGTCGTCGATACTGAAGTATGGAGGTCCAGCCTGGAATGCAGCGCTGAAAACGAAGAAGAACCAAAGAAAATTGAACAGTACGTTCCGCCTCATGGCCATGCGAGTCGTGAGTGCGTACAGAGCAATTTCGGCGGAAGCAGTATGTGTTATCGCCGGTATGATACCCATCGTCATCACCTTGGCGGAGGACACCGAATGCTATATGCGAAGAGATACCAGAGGAGTGCGAAAAATGGTGAGAACGGAGTCGATGGTTAAGTGGCAACAGGAGTGAGACGCAGCGGAGCATGGGAGATGGACACACAGGCTAATACCGATTCTTTCGACCTGGATGAACAGGAAGCATGGAGAAGTCAACTTCCACTTGACGCAGTTCCTGTCTGGTCATGGCTGCTTCAGGAAGTACCTGCATCGCTTTGGACACACAACGTCACCCCTCTGTCCGAAGTGTGACAACGTAGACGAAACGCCGGAGCACGTGGTTTTCTACTGCCCAAGATTTGAGGCAGTGCGAGTGGAGATGCCGGCCCTTAGCGCGAGAAATGTCGTCAGTGACATGTGCCGGGATGAGAGGACGTGGAGCGTCGTCAGCAGGGCAGTGACGCAAATTTTGTCGGAGCTGCAGCGAAAATGGAGAGATGATCAGCGAGTTAGCAACGCCGGCTAGTTGAGCTAAAGAGAAGTGCTTGAGCACAGGCCCCCCCGACGAAATGCTCTAGGGGAGTTCCGGGGGGATAGTGGCTAGAGGCGATTAAGGTTTTAGTGGTTAAGAGTCCCACACTAGGGTGCTTCATTCTGAAAAAAGTGATGAATTTCTGATGGGCCACCCTCCAGTTCGATTCATAGCCCCAAAATATGAACCTGTGCAAAAATTGGTAAAGATTGATGAAGGTTTAGAGGTCGCGCCAATGATTTGAAATTTGTATGGGAATTACTATGGAAGAATTTAAAAAATCGCTTATATCGCTATAACTTTGCTTCTACTTGTCCAAATGTCGAAAAAATTTAGTATGTTATTGCTATGGCAATAAACAAAAAGCCTACAGTTGCTACGCTCAGTTTTGCAGCGTATCAAGAATTATAAAAATGTGAAAAAATGGCAAAATAGGGTAAATTGACAGATGAATATGTACAAGGCAACAACGCCAATTTCATCGCAACAACAACAGGCTTGTTGATCATTGTCATGACAACCACATATTTTTTTTTTTCAACGTTTGGACAACTACAACCAAAGTTAGAGCAATGTAAACGAAAATCAATAATTTCCCATACTAATTCACCAAAATCTCCATACAAAATCCAAATCATTGGCGCGACCTCTAAACCTTCATCAATCTTTACCATTTTTTGCACAGGTTCATATTTTGGGGCTATGAATCGAACTGGAGGGTGGCCTATCAAAAATTCATCACTTTTTTCAAAATGAAACACCCTATCCCACACTGTGCCAGAAGGAGAACAAACACGCTACACAGTGACAGGCCGGGCTTTTGAAACTTTCCTTACTATAAAAAAACACACCCACACACACACACTCACACACACACACACACACACACACACACACCCACACAATCAAAGCTCTAAGGCTTGAATTGCTGTGTTTAGGTTCTGAGCAAATGTAGCAAATCTACGCAAAAAGGCGGAAAATAATCAATTATCATATTTTACCTCTCATAGCTCTGATTTCATATATCATCTAATCTGGCGTCATAGAAAATGTTCTTGAATATTTACAATTTTTCCAGAAAATGTTTCCAAGTGTAAAGTCCATCAGAAATGTTATGCCTCAGAAAATCCCGGTGCCGCCGACTGGGATTGAACCCAGGCCTTTTGGAGTGATAGGCAGTCACGCTTACCACTACACCACCGATGCCACTTAATTGATTTATTTGTTCAGCCTCAATCGAATAATCTTCACAGGGCCAAGTCATCATTTGCGTTATATATAATAAATGTCTTTAATCCAGAGTTCAAGGAGTTGAACCAAATACTCGCGGTAGTCTCGTGGTTGAATCACTAAATTAAATGAGCTTTAAATCTCTTAAAAATATCTATGATCCTGAAATAAGCTGTTCCACGCAAAAATTCAACCTTCTTCCAAAAACTTGTTAAGAGTTCATAAGCTTTTAAACTTTTAAAATGTTTAAAATTTTAAACTCTACAAAATCGTAGAACAATAACTTTTGTTTTTTTTTTTATTAAAAGTTCATGTTCTATTACGTTTGCCAGTGTTGAAGTGTCCATAGTTTTGAACATTCCAAAAGTTTGCATGTTTCATGATCTTTTTATAAATAAAAATAAAAATTCGAACAAGGACATAAGATTTAACAGTTTTTGAGAATTTGTTTTCATTGAAAAGCATTATTTTTTTCTTGGCGTGTTAACCCAATAAAACATTATTTGTCTCTACTACATTTTGATCAGAAATAGGGTTAACTACCCCATTTCCGGCCTATTAAGCACAACCCGCACTTAGTCTTTCTTAATCTAGCTCAGGTTAGCACCAAACGGAATGTTATTAATTTGAAATTTGATAAAGAGCAACCAATCGTTGAGATATTGTCAAAAGTCTAACACTGCTTCTTGACGCCAAACTCGGCCTAGGGATTCTAAACTCGGCCTAACGCATTGAAACGCCATTGAAACGCCAATGAATTCACTTCGGCCTATCGGATGAAGATACAAATTGATTTGGTCAGAGCGCTTCTTTTGTTTTTGGGAATTATCGGTGCAAACCTTCATATCACGCGTTCTCATTGACTTTGTTCGGTAGCTTATTAACTAAAGTATCGTACCAAACGCATAATTTACTTGTTAACTCTGAAATCATGGATTTATTTGAAGTTTTCTGCTCGATAGGCCCAAAATGGGCGATTAGGCCGAAGTAGTTCTCTACCCTAATACCGTTTCCATACAAAATTTGTTTGGTAAATTTCAAAATCGCCATTTTGAAAATTTTGCAATATCCAAAATGGCCAAATTTAAGCAAATATGTTAACCTTTGACCCCATAACAAACAATTACCCAAAGTTTCATACAAATCGGAGAAGGCCGATTCAATTTTGCCTGGAGCTGCTCAAATAGAATAAATTGCATTTTGCCCTTTCCGAAAACCATGAATTGTTCGCTAGAGGCAATGAACCAAGTTTGTGCTGGAAATCGACTGATTGAAAATCGAAAAACTACTTCAGTATGTTGAAAATCGACCGACATTTTACTCATTCTAGGAGTATACTAATAGACTGACTGAAATATCTCTGGATTTCCTTCATTTTCAAGAAGATTTTCTTGGAAAATCAAAGAAAAATTGTACGCTTTCACTGAGTAACCATACTTTTTACAATTTTGAATCAAATTCAATTCAATTTTGAGCAACTCGCATTGCCCGTGTATATTTGAACTTCTATGCTACTCCATCCCACATCGTTTACAAAAAGAGCTTTCAAATCCAAATGTGCTCATCACCGAAGATACTCACTCACACAGCGACAAACCCTACAAACCAAGCCGATAGCAGCAGCGTTTAGCTGTTCGAGGCCGATGCGGGGCTTTAGCTGTTCAATACGGTGGCAACAGGCTTCGTTCGCTTCAAGCAGCACCCAGTAACCCACAGCATCGAAAACCAAAACGGCAACTAGCACCACTACACACTCCTATATGGTCACTTTTCCGCCTACCCACGCAAGGGTGGGTGGTTTGCGGAAGCATCAGGCTCACGGTGATGGAAAGCTTTCGACTGAAATTCACCACGCTGTACCTTTTGAGAGCGAATGTCTGTTCTCTCAACATAAGCTATGTTTCGCTCTCACACACTTTAGCAGCATTCCAAAACACTCCCCAACGAACCCGGGTTCGGCGATGGACGATGGCATCAACATCAACATCCTGTCAGTTCATCTTGGCCGTAGGAGCGATTCGGATGCTACCCTTTCGACGGAGAGGTTATGTATAACGTTCTACCGGTCGTGCCGCGTGTGGTGGTGGGCGTAACGAAAGTGCGGTGTAGGTGGCGTTTTGCTCCGGAGCTGTGGGTAGAAAAGTTGTGCTTCGCACAGCTGTTGCGGGAGAGGAAGTTTTTCCCTCGAAGCGCCAGGGCATACGGAAATTGATTTATTTACTCTTCTTGCCAAGGACGAAACCGGTGCGGGTGGTGGTGGTTTTGTGTGAAGTGAAAGGATGTGTGTAAGTGTAATCGTGATAATTTTTCACCCGAATTCGGTGCCAATCGACGACGGTGTAAGAGAGAACTAGGCCAACAGAAGTGCCATAGAAGTGAGCGTGAAGGGAGAGGGATGTGATTGTAGAGGAAGCGGTTTGTTGACGAAGAGCAGGGAAAGCAACAATTGACATAACTAGAGTGTATGTACGTACACGCTAACTTGAAAGTACCCATTAATGAGTAAAATTTAACAAATTTTGAAGAAAGGTGGCTTAACCAACCATCAATTCGAAACTAACGATTTTAAATTGGCTCATTAGTAGACTAGCCTATTGGTCCCAAGCAAATCGAGTAGCGTACCCCATTCTAATATAAATTCCAGTACTACACTATGTTTGTCTTAATTCACTTTTAAAGTTTGACAGATAAAATGAGGGGTTAGTGGATTTTCCTATGTTTCGATGGGTGAATCGATTAGCTTGGGACCGAAGAGAGTACCAGAGCTGAGCCAAAAAGTTTAGCTCGTTTCTTCGGGACCTCCTGGTCTTAGAGTTACCTCTATGGCTTAACTCATGAATGGGTACCCATTTGATGAGTAATTGTTATCCATTATTGATAATTAGTGTTACAGTTACTCATTAATGGCTAACAGATACTCATTATTAAAGATCTCCCTTCCCTAATAAAAAAAATATCATGCCCGAACGATAACCCAAATTCTAGAACTTTTCAACAAATGATATCCGAAACACGTCGTTAAGCAAAATATCCATATAAATTCTATCAAGGTTAGCTCAGTCGGTAAGGACGCAGCTGTAGACGGCTAGGTACGATTACCGGCCCCGGTAGGAATTTTCCGGGATTAAAAATGTCGTGACTTCCCTGGGCATAGAGTATGATTGTCCTTGCCACACAATTATACCATAGAGGTAACTCTAAGACTAAAAGGTGCCGAAGAAACGTGCTCAACTTTTTGGCTCAGCTCTGGTACTCTCTTCGGTCCCAAGCTAATCGATGCACCCCTCGAAACATAGGAAAATCCAAGAACCCCTCATTTTATCTGTCAAACTTTCATGACGAATCAAAACAAGCATAGTGTAGTACCAGAATTTCGACTAGAATGGGGTACGTTAATCGATTTGCTTGGGACCAATAGTCAAGTAGTGAGCCAATGAAAAATCGTTAGTGTCCACCGGTTGATTATACTAATGCAAAAATGGTACAGGCTTAGAAAGCTCTCAGTAGGAGTGCATCTATAACACTAAGCTTAGGGCCGGCGTAAAGTCCCAGTAAGGACGTTAAAAAGTCAAAGAAGAAGAGACATTTCTTCAAAATGAGTGAAATTCTACTCATTAATGGGTACTTTCAGGTTAGCGTGTCCACTATACGAAAACGAGGTGACCGACCCGAGTAGGAAAAGTTTGTACGGCAAACGGGCAATCTGTTCGGAGGGATGAGTGAAGGAATGGAACATAGATCAGGGTAGGGGAAGGGGAGTTGCTGCTGTCAGGATTTCCGAGAAAAATATTGCCCCAGTCGGCAGCGTCAATTGAAGCAGAGACAAGGAACATAGCTGCAGAAATTGAAAGTAAGAGGATTGTAATTTAATTTCTGCGATGCTTCGGTGAAAATGTGATTTTGTAGGTTTACCCTTTTCTATTAATATTTTCGGGCGAAACCGTTGTTTGGTGGGTTCTCCAACATTAGCTGCTTAAGGGGGCTTCAAAGAGTGTCGTTCATTTACCGTTTATTGCTTGTTTATTTGATGATAAAATGTGAATTAGTTAATGGCTGTTTGGAGACACTAGCGAGGTAGCGTTTTTGATTGGAAAAAGTGGTGGATTTAGGTGTTCTGATTTCAAAATTTTCTCATCCGTGGGTTCATCCACAAATTGAGCAATTATTAGACAGATCTCCCCCTTGCAAGGAACTATTGAGTTCGCACCACTAAACCGTAGTCGCGACTTTGACCTGCGATGCGAAGTTTTCTTGCGAACCACTGTTTCACTGTCAGTGCAGATTGTCGGGTGAGAATCGAAAAACAACTAAACAAAGTCAATGTTTAATTCGGTTTGAACGGTTGAACGTAATTATAATTGTTTAAATTTATAAATATTTGAGTTTGTGACCATTTCTTTACAAACATGAATAACATAATCTCAGTTTATCACGCATTGTACGGATATTATTTCCTGGGAATATCGAGAAAGGACTTATCTGTTATTTATGGAAAGGCCCTATCTACTATCTGTGAGTGGATTGCAAAGTACGAGAAAAACGGATATTTCTCCCGGAAGCAACGTGCTCAAGTATATGAGAAGTTTGGATCAGGCATGTGACAGTGGATCATCGATTTATACCGAAAAGATCCCGTGCTGTTTCTGGATGAAACCAAGCAGAAGTTCCAACTCCACTTTCATCAGTCAATCAGTGTTTCATCTATCTGTATCATTTTACACGAAGCAAGGTTTTCATGGAAAACCATAGAGCGTTGAGCGATACAGATACGCGACGATGAAATCATCCATTTTTGTAAGGAAATGCTAGCAATACCATGGGATGTCTACAATCTGGTGTTCTTAGTTTAGGTCGCGTTCGATAACCGTGATATGCTAAGAAAGAAAGGGTACGGAGTCATCGAAAAAAAAAGTAATTTACCGTGGAGAATTTTGTCGGAAACCAAGAGTATCTTTTCTTTGCTTTTTGGGGTTGAACGGTATAGTTGAAAGCTTTTGGACGGATGGATTGCCTTAAACAATCGTCAAGTACAACAGTATCCAGGATTCCATTCTGTATGGATCATGGATGGAGCTAGAATCCATTATGATCCTAATATCATTCGGTACCTCCGGTCCATAGGAATTATCCCTATTTTTCTTCCTCCCTATTGCCCCTTTTACAACCCTATAGAAATTGTTTTTGGTTTGAAGAAAAAGTACTTGACAAGATGCCATAGGGAAAATGGTCCAATTTTGAGTGACGTATGTACAACCGTTAATGATTTGAAACAATTTCCAACCAAAAAGAATTTTGAGCATTGTGAATATTTTTCTGGAGGGACCTTCTTTCCTGAAAAAGGTCTAAGCCAAGACCCAAAGAGCATGGATTTCAATATTTGTCCGGTTTAGCGATGTGCATTCGAATCGATTTTTTATCAATGTATTTTATTCTCTTTGTACTTTCAAATGGCTGATAAAAATAAACAAGGTAAAAACATTTAATAAAGCAAGTTCACAGGTTATTTCTGTCAGTGTTGAAATCGAATTTTCATGCATGGTCTACGTCGTCACAATCAGTCACCCGAGACGATAGATTGCGGCTCAGTTCGGCTTCTTCTGGTTGCAGAGCCGATTCCATAGCATCGAATAATGCAGATCCAGCTGCTCCTCTCATTCTCATTGCGCTCAGCCTGTTGGAAACACCTTGGAGAATATTTAGAGCAAGTGTAACGTCCCTTTCAAGTTCTGCGGTTTCCTTTGTCCACCCATCGTTCACTACGTATGCCACGACCATTCCGCGGTGCATGGCTTGCAATCTTGCTGGCTCTGAGACAGCGGCCCATCTGAAGTACTTTGCCAGCTCTAGTGGAGGGGAACTAGCTTGTTTGAGCTGGTCTTGTTCGTGTGCTGGAGCAGAATTTATTAAGTTCGCCCATAGCAGCCAGGAACTGTAGTGCCCTTCGATGTCTTGATGAGTTGAGCGTAATTCCTCAGCAAATGCTGAATCATCGCGTGTGGAATGTGCTCCTGAGCGATCTGGATTTTGAGGGGAAATCAGGGTACGTTGTAGCTTTTGATGCTGTGCATTTGTCTCCACGTTCAATGAGTATACGTAGATGAAAATCTTAATAGTCCTTCCACGCCATGTTCGAAGCACCCGTGGGGTGATACTGGATACCGAGTACAACTTCTACTTGGTTTGATCCTGTAGCATTATAAACTGGTCGATGTCTTCAAACCCAGATTGCTCTTCTTCGCTCCACACTGGTGTTTCGTCATTGAAGACAACTTTGCGATGGACATGATGTTTTGCTGTATTCCATATGCACCGAAGAACACCTTCCACTGAATTACCAACGATATCTTTGGTACAGATCTGTCCGGGGCGTAGCTGACTCCGAAATAATTTTCGACAATAGGGTTAACTACCCCATTTCCGGACTATTAAGCATAACCCGTACTTAGTCTTTCTTAATCTAGTTAAGTTTTGCACCAAACGGAATGTTATTATTACTGATGGCTTCCAAATTTATTTACCTTTCCGTACGTACCGTAAGATTTGAAAACGAGAAACCAATCGTTGAGATATTGTCAAAAGTGCAACACTGCTTCTTGACGCCAAACTCGGCCTATGAATTTTAAACTCGGCCTAACGCATTGAAACGCCAATGAATTCACTTCGGCCTATCGGATGAAGATAAAAATTGATTCGGTCGGAGCGCTTCTTTTGTTTTTGGGAATAATGGGTTCAAACCTTCATACCACGCGTTCTCATTGACTTCGTTCGGTAGCTTATTAACTAAAGTATCATACCAAACGCATAATTGACTTGTTAACTCTGAAATCATGGATTTATCTGAAGTTTTCTGCTCGATAGGCCCAAAATGGGCGATTAGGCCGAAGTAGTTCTCTACCCTATGTGCCCTTCATGCAAAACACGTAGTTGGTTCGAACATCATCCTGTATGAATGATTCTTCATCGGTATCTTTGTCCGCTGTTTGGGCAGCTGCTGACGTTCCCGGGTGATTTCCATTCTCCTCGGGTTGGCTTTGATTCTGATCGAATTGACTCTCTTCCAGCACTTCAGGATCAAGCGAAAGATTACCCAAAGGATCAGGGAAACATTCGTCCAAGTATTCGTCGTTTGTGTATGACCTAAAAAATGTCTTTTTTTATATTTTAACACCAAAATTTTAATATTACCCATCCATTCTACAATCACAGCAACAACAACCAGTACAGCTAAGGATCAAATTATTTTTTTATCGAACAGGACGTAAACAAGCCCACGAAATGTAAATAAACTCAACAACGAATAAAAACAACACGACAAAAGTAGACCACCCATTTTTGAGAACATTGCAGGAGTTTTTTTTTATTTTTTGTACTATTCCAAAAAAAAACACAAGAGTTAATTTGTTGCTTATTTTAACATAAAATGCCAGTTATATAATGTATGCCAGTTTATATAATGTATATAAAATATGTAGTAAAATGAAAAATATAATAAAAAAAAATGTTTTACAAAATACAAATAACCTAGATTGTTGGGTCCTATACACACACTTTTTGTTTTATGTGCCATGAAATGACATAATTCATCATTGTATGTTTTGAAAATATAATACTAAAGTATTGAATCAATAGACCGAAAAACGAGGTTATTTGGACATGAGACATTATATTTAAAAGGATACTACCAAACCGACCATCAAACGCACTGCCCACAAAAGCAGACACGTCCCCTCGAAAATGCAATCGAGAAATGTACAAGAACAATCCTCAACTGGAACGTACTCACCAAATCAATATATCCGGGAGCGCATTCCCGATGTCGTCGAACGGCAAAAAAAAGGGAACTCGGTGAGCAAATTTGTGATACGGAATTTTCACTGAAAACAACAGAAGGCATAAAAAAATATCATAAGGATTTAATGAATATTTCTGATGACCTTTAAAATAATAATTGATGAGCAACCTGGTATCATAAGAGCATATCAGAGCGACGCGATTTGAACTATTGGACAGCTGAAGATCTTCAGAATAATTGATGAACCAGAAGTATTGAAAACGTATCCAGATAAGTTTTTTGGAGATCTCTATCATCGTCGACTTGACGATCTTGAGGGACACGGGTAGGGTAGGTGCTGCTACTGTGCCTTTCGACCAATGACATACCGTGGTAGAGGTAACATCGTCGGTACTTGAGCATGTCGGTGATCATCTCTTTTTCCAGTGGTCGCGAGGGAATGCCCCTCACCATCCCTCTCCAACGGGGGAGTTTGGTAAAGGGAGATGATCAAACCGATTTGTATCTTCCTAAAGTTGTCCTTGCTCGCTTTCTACTCTCTATATGCAATTTTCACACTGCCGTACTCTGACGAAACTATCAATTCTATACTTTCATCTCCTCATCTATCGTATACAAATTACAACTTTAGTCTGTTATTTGAAATTAGCATCTTCAACTATGTAAATCGTTGACTTCACGCAGAAGTAATACTAAACATATAGTCAAAGAATTAGAATCATCACCTCGTTTTTTCCCTGGCCGTCTGCCATCTGTCAGATTAGAAGCTCCGAACTCAGAGAACCAAGTTCACTAATTCAAGCTATTTATAGATCAGCAACGGCGCCAGCCACGTCCATAGGTCTTCTTAGGAAAGGGAAGGATGATTCGTATGACAACCGTTATTTTAAATAGAGACCGTGTTTACCTCTGCGACGCTACGATTGCAATTGGAAGGAAAGTTGTGTTAGTGTGGGTCAGGTTATTTTTGATCTGGATTCACTGTGGTAAGTGGTGCGATCGGTAAATCAGATTTGTTTATTTAAATATAATGGTGATAGAGAATAAGGAATAGTGGCAAATACAAGGAAAGGGACGGGTCTGGGATTGAACTCCCGACTGTCTACTCAGTAAGCAGAAACGGTAAGCACTAATCTATCGAGCCTCGACTTATCTAGTCCTTTATTCTTACTAGTAAAAAGTTATTGACATTATATTTAATGCCACAATGCATGGCAATGTCCTCCATCGGACATGGAAAAGCGTCTTAAATCTTGCAGCAGATGTCAGCTTGTCCCGACAACCCCCAAATCGTTCTCCGAAGGAATTTTAATCAACCAAACCATTGTAGCTGAATGTTTCCAGCTTCTTTCCTTTGGGTATGACAAACAGACAACTCTCGAATGTGTAGGATGGTGCCAGTTCTCAACAAGGGTTCACCAACATCCATAAGATTTCCTTCGGAGCACCAGAAATCAACAAACAGCGACAGGCACACATTTAGGAAGAAATCATACGCAAACAGTGAATCAGTTCCTGGAAGAAAAACGACAGACGGTCTGGTTGTTTGATTCTAGAAGTTATATTCCGTATGCAGAGAGCTGGCTTGTGTGTGTATGTGTGGGAATTGGATTTCGCCTACGGGTAGAACAGGGCGAACGAGTGGGGGTTCTGTTTATGTATGTGCATGGGAAAATATGGAAGTGGAAGTACGCGCTTCTGAAGAAAATGCTTGCTTTCGCTTTTCCATATCTGAATATAGGGATTGAGTGATTCTGAGCGCTAGGGTGTAGAAATGTGTGACAATTTAATCTTATTATCAGGAAATTTAACAAAATCATACTTGGAGTCATACTCAAAACTTTATCAAACTATCGAAATCGTTAAAAAATCCGAAAATGTTGGCATAATGTCATCGGTTTCAACCAAACGAAAAGCCGAAAAAGTTATTGTTTTCTATTTAATATACCTAATATTTTGTCACTCTGAGACTCTGGTCCGACTTTGAGCCAAATTGATCAACATTTACACATTTACACAATCATCAAAATGTATGGAGAAATACCATAATTTCAAAGCTTCGCCACTAGATTCCGTTGTGAACATGAAAACGCATCAAGTATGAACCTTTTTAAGTTTGAACCCCGATAATCTGCACGCCGTCAAAGATATTTCATTAACAAGATATCCCACAAATCTCGCGTCCCTTTTCAAATAGACCAATTTAACATATCCACCATTTTGAGAAACTCGGAGTTGAAGTTCGACAAATTATTATTTTAACTGTTTAGAAACAATACATTTTGCAATACTATTTTTAATGTAGTCAGTGAATAATAACGTTAAAAATTCAGTAGAAACGGTAAAATGACAATTTTTATTTGAATTTCAAGCTACAATACAGCAAAAACCACATAGGACGTTTTGACTAGTCAAGTTGTACATCGGACATGTTACATTGGACGATTTTTCACAATGACATAATCAATGAGTGTTACATTGGACGATTTGTTCTACATTATACTACATTCCCTTTCACAGATGTCATAGTAGAGTACCTAACTTTAGATTGGCCTCGCCTTTAGAAAATGAGCACCAATCATGTTAGGCAGCCCGAATGACCGAAGTAACAAACATGTACCCATTATTTCAAACTGTACATTGGAAAACGTTTGACCTATGATTATCTTAAATAAATGAAAGTAAATTTGGATGGATGTTTTTGTATCACATATAATGATAGAAGAGCAATAGTTTGTATCGATTAACTCGATTTGTTTGTTACATTGGTCTATTTGAAAAGTGACGCGAGGCATCAATTCCTCGAACAAGGCAATGGATACACCACCCTTATGTGATCGCAGTGCCATCTCGTGAGTGCACATTGAAACTGTTGGGAGTCCCCCGCCAACTTCACCACCACGGCTCAATAAATGACACGTGTCAGTATGACATATGCCAGCGTGGACGTTGATGATCAGCCGAGGGAATAGGATGATCGATGTCATCATCATTATATTGCGATAGCAAGATTCTCACTTCGTTATGATTGCATCGATTTTCAATCATTACCACGTTATACGCATCTGACACGATTGAGAAAACAATCACTAATCCAAGCTCACTTCATGATGGGCTTGTAATATGTTTTGCTATCGAGTGAACGATTTTCCAATATCACCACCACCGTAATATGCATTGTTTGCGAATGCAGATACGTCCTTTCGAAAAAGTAATCGAGAATTGATGATTTATGAAGCTGTTGCTCAACATAATAGAAGCTGCATAGAAGTAAACATGGAAAAACGCAACGTATCGAAATCATTGCTAAAGAAACGTAATAAAATATTCCGTCTTCCTTGGCCAACGCTGCACGCTATTGGCTATTCAAAAAATACGTTGGAATAATAATTACTTTTCTATTTTATAACAAAAGTATTTTTCAATGACTGCGAATGAAATCGTAAGCTGAAGCTGCCGAAGCTGAGTGATAAAACCGCTTCATGTTTTGATTTGCGCTGTACCCTCCGCTCAGTCGTGTGGGTTCGTACATGTTTAGATGATAGTGTGCGTGTTTTCTTCCAACGCTGCAGTTCAACGTTGTATCGTCACAGACCTTTTGGCGCTGTTATCTGTCTCTATAAATTCCAAAGAGTGAAGGGGGTCTGCTTCCAAGTCGATTGATGTTTGTGTGAGTAAATTGGTGATTCCGAATGTTAGATGCATCTACACGGATGTATGATACTCATACCATTTGCGAATACGAGTTGATCTACTCAAAACTACCAATGTCCAATGATGAAACAGCATCCGCCTATTAGTATTGTTTCCTTCATCGATTGTTGTTTTTGTTGGATGTTCTGCCTCTCACCCACCATCGAAACCTTTTACAGAGCTCCGTTGTTTACTTTATCAGTCTATCGATGAAAGTGACCCCAACTACATGGACTTATGTAGTATGTTGAATTCCGTGTCGCGTTCTAACCGATCTTCATAGTGCTGCTCACAGTTCCATAGTGTTACCATAATGTTGCTGTTGGATTCCTGCTGTTTGGGTATACTTTCCTACGTGCGCTAAATTGTTGATCCTATGGTAGTGCAGTAGTGTCGCGATAGTACAGTCGTACTTCTGTATCCTGGCAAATATTAGTACACCTTCGTTGGATGCTTGTTTATTGTGGGTTAGGTACTTGCCAAACCTTTTTGATGTGTGTACCAATTAGGAGTTCTCTGGTAATTAGTGAATTTTCCTTTGATTGTGACCTTTCAACCGTACCGTGAACGTGGTCATCCCTGACGACAGTAGTGGTAATATACCAATGAGCCATCACCGTTGATGGTTCTGGGTCCGATTTGCGAAAACTCCTAGCATTCGCTTGGATAGATAGATGAACTGTTGCCCCTAGCAACAAACGAGTCCCGTTGACCAACACTCCGAGTGCTCCGAATGACAATGAAATTTATTGGGGTTTTCATCGCCGAGCCATAGTCTCCATCCTTGGAAGCTATTCCTAAACCTTTGCATACCCTTGGCATACGATTTTCCATATTCGGTAAAGGACACCCAATGTCCAATGTAGTGGAACTTGAACATCCCTGATGTTCAAGCCTTGATTAGGATTATCGGATACCCCTAGCATCCGATTACGTGGCAGTCACTGAAAGGGTTGATGGTACACAATGTCATGATCGTCGTAGTAATCGTTCCCTGCATAAAGCTGGGTTTAGACAGGGCAAGTCAATTGATCAAGTCAGTTGAATTCAACTGACTTGAACGCGAATTGAACGTGTAAACCATGCCATTCAACTGACTTGATCGACTCACTTGAATTGAAAAAAGTTGAACCAGGCTCAACTTTTCAAGCCAGTTGTATTCAATTGGGTTGATCATTTGACTTGCCTAGTCTAAACCCAGCTTAAGGGTTTTGTTAAAGGTTTGCAGCTGAGTATAACAGCCATATCAGTGTTAATCACGACAGCGGAACTTCAAAGTATTTGTGTGGAATCCTACTCCTGCGCTACCGTATCGTCATCTCCTTCGTGAGTTTGTTTACATCTCGGTTAGAACCAACCACGAGTTGACGTCTTTGTATACTCCAATACGGATCCAGGGTTTACCAACCGACTAAAAATAGAAAGGCTGCTTGCAATATCCTAGCGGAATCCGACATCAGCTAGCCTGTCGTTGCTCACCGTTAGAACCAACAGAACGCTCAGTAGTAGCCAGTGAGCAGTTCATCCAAATTTCGCATGGGTAGCAGATCGTAAATAACCAGTAAAAGCTCAAAAAAGCTTCGGTGGACATATACTCTTCTCTAACCTGGAAACCATTCAAGGTGCTGCCTCCTCGACCCAGTTAAAGGTTGTATCTCGGTGCAATTTGAACCAAATCCTTCAATTTCCGTGAGTAATGATGAGTCTCGGTGTAGCTCGATCAAACAGTGTAAGTGCGTACGATGAATAGAGTTCTCTACCATCGTTAGTATTAGTGAGAAATTTCACTAATACATGCATTTTACTGGCGGAAAATAAAAAACAAACCGCTGTCAAGTCGAACACTTTGACAGCTGATTTCGTGGTTGAAAATAATAAACAAATCGATTTTACACGGCTATGCTCGCTATGTTGTATTAGAGAGATCCTGCTTCGAGAAGTCATTTGCCAATTACCAGTGTTGAATGTCGATGCCATTATAGTTGTTTGGTTCAGTGTATTTAGGATCGACGCGATAAATAACTCTTGTGACATTCCAACCGATATCCGTTTATGGTTTTGTAGGACGTTGATGCACGACGGTTTCGGTTTCGTTTTCATCCCGACTCGCATTAGTAAAGCTGGGTTTAGACAGGGCAAGTCAATTGATCAAGTCAGTTGAATTCAACTGACTTGAAAGCGAATTGAACGTGTAAACCATGCCATTCAACTGACATGATCAACTCACTTGAATTGCAAAAAGTTGAACCAGGCTCAACTTTTCAAGCCAATTGAATTCAACTGAGTTGATCATTTGACTTGCCTAGTCTAAACCCAGCATAAGAGTCTCCCGATCATGTTGAATGAAGATTATATCGAAAGTGGTATTAGCAACAATCAATACGAAACTAACGATTTTAAATTGGCTCATTACTTGACTAGCCTATTGATCCCAAGCAAACGATTAACGTGCCCCATTATACTGATGCAAATTTTGACTTTTTCGTTCCACAGTGCTTAAATGGCTTTAAATCAGCTCCTGATTAGCCTCCCAAAGTTACAACTCATTTGGTTAGAAATAGACTTCGCACAAGCCATTTGAAGTTTACATGTAAATTACTATGGAAAATCTCAACTTTATGTTCATTGCCTTCTATTCTTTTTCCATATTGAGCTGCGAAACAGTTCGATAGCCATTCTTATAGAAAATTTTCTCAGCTACAACTTTGCTCAAGATCGTTTCCATGTAAAACTAGGCAGGAAAAAGTTATTAATTATTTAAGAGATTGGTAAACTTATGACATGATCAAGCAGCTGCTCTGTAGGCAACACTGTATTTTGCAGTGTGACATAGTAGCCATGATTTTTGTGTCCTATTCAACGCCCCAGAAACACCAATGTTGCCTGCTGAGCAGTTGATTGAGCATGATCATAAGACATCAGCGCATTGAACCATTGATAACATTCGATCCTTGCATTTAATCAAAAAGTGGTCTTCAGCAAAGTTGTAGCAGGGAAAATTTCCTACAAGTGAACTAGACCGATATGGTGAATTATTAGATAGACATGAATAAAAATCTTGATTTTACCATAGTAATTCCCATACAAACTTCAAATGGATTGTGCCATCTCAGTTTCTCACCAAATGGGTTCAAATTTTGAGAGGTTAGTCAGGATCCGATTTGGAATCGTTTAAGTATTGTGGAGTGAAAATTTCAAATTTTGCATCACTCTAGTGCCCCATTCTAGCCAAAATTCTAGTACTACGCAATGTTTGTTTTGATTTGCTATGAAAGTTTGACACTTAAAATGAGGGGTTATTGGTTTTTCCTATGTTTCGAGGGGTGAATCGATTAGCTTGGGACCGAAGAGAGTACCAGAGCTGAGCCAAAAAGTTGAGCACGTTTCTTCGGGACCTTCTGGTCTTAGAGTTAGCTCTATGGTATTAGTGTCGAATTGTGTAGCCTCGGCTGGCCATACACTTCCCATAATCGCATATCAGTCCCATTTGGATAGGAAATCAAGCAAAGATGGGACTGATATGCGATTATGGGTAGTACACTAGGTGTTAACATATTTACCTGTGACAACAGCAGGTCCCGCAGACTTAGTGACGTCATAGTGCCATTGGTCTTCATTGGTAGTTGATTGATCCAGAAGTAATCGCATAATTGGTAATGCTGGTCTTGATTACTCCATGTTTGCAACCATTTAATTTTCAGCAACGGTTTTCCTACCTTCTGTTCAACAGTCCAACCATAGCGGCATCCAGGGCAATTGCGATGTTGATGGTTAATGCGTCCATTGGTGAGTTGAGGATAGCTTCGAAATGCCGGTTTTCCTTTGTCTTGGTGCCACAATATACATTCGGGGATTTTTGGGTCCTTTTCAGGTGAATTATTCGCTTTCAATTTAGTTGTGTTGCTCCATTAGAATAGGTTAGAAAACAATAATCCAGGTAGGTTTGGTGATGTCTCCGAAAGAATCTATTGACTGAACCTTCCAGAACGAATAAGTAGCAATGGCACCAATTGCAAGCCTGTTGTTTCCACTCATATGATGGCCGATTGGTGATTGTAGCCGAACATACTGAATGCCTACTCAGTAGTGGATGCTTCCCTTTTGTCTCCTCCATGGGACATTAACTATTTCGCGATGGCGCCAATTCTTGTGTCCTTACCGGTCTCCAGATATCCGGTTCGAAGGACCAGAATGTCGGGGACCTCGAACTATTCTTGGTTGTTGGTGGGAGGGGATTACCAATGAGATTCATTGATGTCCTTGATTGATTGGTGACGTTGAATTAGTGCCATCCATGCCATGATTTGGGTTCGGGGTTTTCGAGTGTAGTGCTCAAAATTCCATCCTTGTACGTGATCAACATCCATATATTCACAATTCACAATATAATGTTGCCATAATTGTCAGGATCTTCCTCTACCTTGGTCCCAAACACCTCGCATGATGCGCGTAATTCATGCCTTTCAAGTAAAAACCAAAATTACTTACTTTTTTAGTCATAACTCGGAAACCAAATGTACGATCAAGAAAAAAAAACCCATTTTAAATTTAAATTTATCAATCCCATCTCAGCTTTAAACTCCTATTCTCTTGGCCAGCAGTCTAGACCCATATTTATTAGGCAATTGGCATTCAGACGATGATGTCGGTCGTTGGAAGGAAACTTCCCGCCCTCAAGTGCACCAAAAAGTTGCAGAAGCGGCTTGCGGTTTCGTTTCTCATTATGTGTTCTTGGCCAAACTCTCCTCGTGTGCGAGATTCGAGAAGCAGGGCGTGCTATTTACGACGAAGGATTGAAGTGGGTAAACACTAACCGCAAAACCATTTCGCTTTCGTCTTCTATAGTCGAACGTAAAGTTGTAATGAATTCTTCGCTTTTCCTTTCTGGTAGTGAGAAGGACTCATTGGTGCAGTTTTTTGGGCGCATTGTTATGGTGTGGAAATGCCGACGAAAAGTAATTGACTTATTAATTTTTACGGCCGCTTCCTGTTTCTCGGAAGCATTTGCCGGGGAATTTAACTTTTAATGAGCGCTGGGAGCAGTGGATTCATTATTCTGGAAATTATTCTTTCCTGGAAAGTTTGAGAGGAAAACAATCCAATACTGTTCGGAGACAGCAGATAGGTTCAATTTGTTAAAATACGATAAAAAATTAAAAAAAACGAAGTTAGTCAGTAATTTGCGGCGGATTCTTCATCAAACTTAGACCATCTTATGCTAAAGATTCTGTGGAACGGTTTTCGTATCGATATTTTATTTCCCGTATTTCGATCGATTCTGACAAGGTGTTACCCCAATTTTCTTCACCAAGACATAAAAGCCAGTCAGCTCCATTTGGAAAAACATCAAGACGAGAAAAAATATGTTTAAAATGTATGTCTACATAGGCTCTTATGGATGGGACAACCTATGGTTGTAATACGTTTCACGATATTTTCTGAACAAAACATATGACTTATTAGAATCCCTTCTAATGAATAACTCATTTCTGACAAAAATCCTCATGGGACAGTTATGCTTTTATGGGCAGCTCGGTTCATTGAAACGCCAACCAGTGGAGCAGGGTAGCAAGATGAAACTGGGAAGAATTCAAAAGAGACGAGGGTTACTTTATTAATCAATGGAAAACAAAATGTGGCTTGCAAATTGGAACTGGCTTTCGATCCATTCGCGTGAAAGAAATTCAATGAAATTAAAGAGGATGTGCTGACATTGTGAGGTGATTGTTCTGAAACCCCGGCATTTTTTTGCGTCATAGTTATTTTAGATCATTCGTGACCTATCCGTGGATGAGATTTTGAATTCGTGACCTTCAGCGGCCGTCTTCAAATACAGTATTCCAGAGCGATGGAGTTGTGGAAAATCAATCCCTGAATGCGTCGATAATTTCTCTGGCTCATTAGTTGTTGATGAACCGGTAAACACTATTGCATAATTATGCATAATTTGGTCCGTCTAAACCTAAACATCGACATCACAAACGAGGTTTGGCAAGGTGGGGGTGATGTCAGTTACAGATTCAGTTTAGGGATCATGGTGGACGGGTGCTTGGAAGTCAAATCGCCAGAACCGAAATTGTATTTCAATTTGATCAATCAAGCTGTTGATTTACCAAATTGAATCCAATTTGGCATTCGTTCGGTGTTAACTAGCTCATCATAAAAAGACTGATAAACTAGAACAGTTTGTTCAGATAGCATTTGGAATGGTAATTTGGGATTATCACTAATTCAAAGCGTTCCAAATTATTTGGATTATAATATTTTATTGATGATTAGGCCGGAAAAACTCACTCAATGCTTGCATGGGGGGGATAAAAAACAAACAAACAAAAAACAAATAAAACATTAAATTCGTTTTACATCACATCTAAACCGTATATTTCAAGCGTTTACATTACTTCTTAGCCTTCGCTATAGTCTTATACTTCTTTGAAGCCGTGGTTTTTGACAATAATGCATAACAAAAGACTTTATTATGTGCACCACTCGGGTTATCAACAAGACATTTCGCGCATAAGTGTGATTTTTGGGTTTTGATAAATTCCGGGTAAACCATCAAGAGCTGAATACCACAAACGTAATAGTTCTTATGCAAAAAACGTTCTAATTTCGATAGTTCCTCCTTATTCAAATATAACATGGCAGAACAGTGCAACCCAAATTAATATGAAAATACCTACTTTGTAAACTTAAACTCAGTTTTCTCAACAATTACGCATGCTTCAAAAAATCTAAATCCATACGTCTAGGATTCAGAAAGGTCTATTCTACAAAATCGAATACTAATATTCAGAGGAAGGAGCCAAAATCTATCTTGGCTGAAAATAAGAACCTAATCATTTTAACAAAAATACGTCCTTTAGTCAATTTGAACCTGGCTTTGCGTGTGCTTAAAAAAATAATCACCACGTATGGATTCAGCAAGAACCATCACTTTCAAATGACGGTATCAAAATCCAACTTAGCATAAAAGGAAACCTTAATTTATAAAAAAATATACTTTCGAATTACAAACCCAGTTCAACATTCACGTATGGATTCAGCAAGGTCCCTTCAATAAAATATAAGCTTATTTTTCAGCCAAATAGCCGCAATGCTATTTGTCAGAACCTAAAAACCAAATTTCTATGAAAATACGTATGGATACAGCAATTCTATAAAATCCATGCCTATTTTCAAAGGAAGGCGCCTAAATTCAACTTGGCTAAACAGAAAACACAAATTTCTATGAAAAGAAGTACTTTTGAGAATTCAAACCCAATTCAGCAAGGTCCAGCTTATAAAATTTAAGCATATTTTTCAAATATCGGAGCCAAAATTCAACTTGGCTGCACAAGAAACCCGAGTTTCCATCAAAATACGTATTTTAGTGAATTTAAACTCGGTTTTTAACAAAAAATCATAAATTTAAACCTTAAGTATGGATTCAGCAAGGTCCAGCCTATAAAATGTAAGCCTATTTTTCAAATATCGGAGCCGAAATTCAACTTGGCAGAACAGAAAATCAAAGTTTCTATGAAAAAAAACGTACTTTTGTGAATTTAAACTAAGTTTTTCTCAAAAATTGCGAAATTCAACTCTCACTTCAAAGATAGGAGCCAAGAGTGGCTAGCCAAGACGTACTTTTGTGGTTGGTCTTTTTCGAACGGATTCACCAAGTTCCATTATATAAAACCGAAGCACAAATTTTAAACGATAGAACCGAAATCCAACCGGGCTTCAAAAAAATCTACCATCACGTATGAATTCACAAAGGTCTATTCTATAAAATCCAAGCCTGTTTTTCAAAGGACGGAGCTAAAATCCAACTTGGCTGATCAAGAAACCCAAATTTATATAAAAATACGTACTTTTGTGAATGTAATTTTCTCAACAATTGTGCTTCCTTAAAAAAAATCTACCGTCAGGTATAAACACACGAAGGTCCATTCAAAGGGGTAAGTCGCTCAGCACATTGTGCCGAAATTATATTCGGCACCGCTTAGGCACATCCATCGGCACAATCTCGTAGGCCTCGGATTGTTGTAAATAAAATAGGAGCACTGTTGGACAACTGTCATTGAAGTTGTTCACAACATTACGTGCTGTTTGACTGTATATTCAGTAACATCCTCTAGAGGAACTCAGACCAGTAGTTCACTTATAGATACGAAATGTAGGTTCTAGAGTGGGCTCAAGAGAAAGAGGCAGTTAGCCACACCCCATTAGTACCCTTAATTCAAATAATGCTACAACTCACACAAAACAAACTTCAGAAGTCTATTCATCATCCTCTATAGTCAGTCTTCAACAATGTTCCCCACCGGTTCCAACTCTTTCCGGCCGCTGATAGACCGTTGCTTTCATATCACGAAAGGCTAGGTTTCTGGTCTGCCTTTGCAATTTCAAACCAATACATTCAAGGTGTCAGAAATACCGGGTTGCCGGGATGGATATTTTCCAAACAATCGCAGCTTGCTCTATGACCGGCGCAATCGGCACACCTGCGGCACATTGACAAAAAAGATCACCCAAGATTGGTGTGCGGAGTGACCTACCCCTTGGTCCATTCTTTAAAATCTCAGCCTAAAGCTCGATTCAAAGTAAATCTGGACGCACGGTTTAATACACCACCGCGCCCCTGGTGGTTGGAACAAAAAACGTTTGACAGGCATTTGTTGATGTTTCATTGACGAAGAAGTTGGTGGGAAGTTTTTCTCGATTGATCGACGCATCCCGAAATTACGGATCATGTAACTTGAGAAAAGAAAATTAATTGTGCCCAAACATCTAGAGAACCCTTCGTGATCTGCCTAAAAAATAGCAAAAGTGTTAAAATTCCCAAATTCTACGGTGAGTCTTGTAATCAAACGTTACAAGGATACTCTGAGTGTGGATAGAGCACAGCGCGTCTATCATAAAAGTGGCACTAGGGACAAAGAGCTGAGGAGAAAGGTGTTGAGGTACGTGCAAAGCAACCCAGGTGTCTCCATACGTGATTTGGCAAAGAAATACGATTCCAACTTTTCCACCGTGCGTAACATCCTTTCAAGAGAAGGATATAAGTCTTTTTGTGCCAGTAAACATCCGAGTCGATCCCTGAAGCAAAATTTAGTGGCCAAAAAGCGAGCACGATTACTATACGAACGAGTTTTGACGAAATTTGATGGCTGTATTTAAATGGATGACGAAACATATGTCACAATGGATTATAAACAAATCCCCAGACGAAAATTTTACCTGGCAACTGGTTGTGGGGATGTCCCTTCCAAGTATATTTTTTTTTTTTTGCTGATAAGTTTGCTCGGAAACTAATGATTTGGTAAGGAATCTGCAGTTGTGGCCTTAAAACCAAGGTTTTCAGCACATCTCACACAATGACGTCAAAGGTTTACATTAACGCATGTCTAAAAAAGCGAATTTTACCCTTCATTCGGCAACACAAGACCAACGTTATGTTTTGGCCGGATCTAGCCAGCTGCCACTACTCTAAGGCGGTACTAGAATGGTATGCTGCAAACAATGTTAATTTCGTCGCCAAACGGATTAATCCTCCGAATTGCCCTGAGTTCAGACTGATCGAAAAATATTGGGCAATTGTCAAGCGAATACTTCGAGGATACGGTAAAGAAGTGACAAATGCACAACAAATGCGTTTAAAGTGGAATAAGTTCGCCGGTACAGTGTCACCAGCGACTGTGAAGATCATGATGGCATCGATCACAAGTAAAGTACGACAATTCGTTCGAAACGGTGGAATGTAATAATTTGTTATAAATCGTTTGAAAGCTGAATAAATACCCTTTTGTTTGACGTTTTGATCAACCGTGTATGTTGTTTAATTATTGAGTTGTGATCACTTGAATGCGTCCAAATTTACTTTGTATCGGGCTTTAATTTTCAAAGAATTTGAATCTCACAAGAACGAGGAAGGGGTCTAGGGGAGCTTAGTTAAATCACTTCAGGAAAGCTCAGACTAACATTAAATATAATTCAATCACTCAACAGAAAAGTTTGGACTTCCTAAGAAAGTGAAAAAGTTGGACTCCGTGTTACACTTTTCGAGATTCTGCCGACAAAAAATTCGCCAACAATTATCCATGTTACCTTATGAATCAGCTATAAAATAAAACCACATAAACAATGCAACATGCAACATCTATAATCGTTCCTCTCGCACGATGTCCCTAAGCATGCATTGAATTCACTCTCGCACAGTCGCACCAACTAAACAACCACAGAAAGTGAACAATGGGACGGCAATTGTTTTCGACGGTAGCCAGCATCCGCATGTGTTCAGTGCCTTGAAGTGGATGAATTAGCAAAAAGTACCCGCAATATTGCTAACAGTGAGGCAGCTGCACAAACATCTAACCCGGTGATCAACACTCGCATGACATATAGCTAATTGGAGGTAAAAAGCTGTGATTGGCGCTACATACTGAGTATTAATCCATTCCTTTCCCCAAAAGGGATGTGCCATTGGCCTAAAGCATACGGAGGCATCTGTACAATTGACCCAAACAGTTTGCTCAGATACAGAGCCGTACCACGAAACATACAACTGGACTCCGTCGGGCTACTACAGATAGACCACAAACCGACATAAACCAGCCAAAAGGTAACCTGAAATGCTCATTGAGACCTGGGTTGATTGTAGACTCTAACCTTACAGTGCTGATCGTCTACCTCAGCCATCGACAGAACGACGACTCACGATCTTCCAGTTCACTACGTGGAGGTACAAAGGCCTTCGAAAGGTAAAGATCAGGCCACTACATATATGGAACGATAGGTCAACGTTGTGTCACCTCGACAGAGGGCCTTTATTTCCAGATCTAATTCATAGGCAGTCCAGTATGGCAGCGACCGTGCCACTCGGACGGCTAGTCGTGAAACTCCAAGATCCGCGCATCCCGGACCGTGGCCTGGAGTGGGCCAATCTTCTGTCGGTATTTTCTCTTGCAGGCTGCCTAGTGCAGCGGTGCAACGTGCAGTGCAAGTGCAGGATCTGTGTAGACGACGCGGCAGTAGCAATAAGACGGTGCGACGGGCTACAACGGTGCAACGGAAGGGTCGCTGCATGATGTGCATGACAAGACTCACCGCAGCTTGCAACGGTCACCGACCGTGCTACAAAATAGAGGTTCGACGTTGGTTGCAACACACCATTGCTGTGCAACGGCGGTGCATGAGTGCATGGATCTGCGATGAAACAAAGGGTGATGACCCCATCGGAGATCGACAAGATTGCATGCAGCTAAAGTGACATCAAGGGGCCCCAACGTCACGTGTAGCAGATAAGATTAATGTATGTATGCAGATAGATAAGCTTGAGATGTGTGATGGACATGAAATGATAATACATGGTTAAGTTACAAACAATCTACAATATTGTACCTTGATTGAGTTTTCACGAATGAAATCGTCCTCGTTTCATTCCCGGCCATTAGTAACTAGTGCACCTCATTCTTTCTGAGTGGTTAGCCGGCCCAAATAAGAGTTTGAGCGGTGTTTACACACCAAAGGTCCATTTCTCACTTGGTGGTACCTACATTATTCTTTAGCACGATACCGTTGACTTACTTCGCTCTAATATCTTTCGAAACTTTGTTCAAGTATCCGGAAACTTTCCAGTCATAATCGGAAATTGACACATGCGTTTGGAAAATTTAAGCTAAAAAAAGTGTCGGTTCACTTCGGTAAACTTTCAACACTTTTAGGAAAACTAGATGACCTAAACAAGATTGTGTCCTTGCCAAATGCCACAGCAGTTACCAAAATTTTGAAGCTCACTTAGGAAAATTTCAAACCCGTTTGGTCAAAGTTTGGATTCAGTTCGGAAAAAGTTCAATCAAAGCAGGAGACCTTGGATTCATTTGGGAAAGAGATTAAATCAGCTAATGTGACCTCACTCCAGAAAATGCGAAACCAATCCTTTAAAGCTTATGTTCGGGATATGTTAGATCACTTCAGGAAAGGTTTAACAACGTTAAGATGGAATGAATAACATAACAGAACTCAGTTAGAAAAATGTTGATGACTTATTCGACTCAGTTTTGAAGCTGCTTTGAAAAATGTCACCTCAATTAGGGATTTTCTGAATCCTTTCTGATTTGGTCTCGCTTCTAAAATGTTTTAACCAACTTTGAAAAGATTGGATTTAGCTTAAAAGTTGTTGATAGACTGTCGAAAAGAATTGAATCATTAAGTAGCATTGCAGCAGGTTTGTACAAAAGAAAAACTTGAGATTTGTTCCAGTCTCATTGAACCGACAGTCTGTAGCTAAATTATTCATTATATTCATTATATTATAATCTCTGATCACACCGGGAAGTAAAGCCAAGCCGTTGGTCACCGGTCCATGTGTTGATAGGTCTGCACGATGAAAGCTTTAAAGCATTCAAAAAGTCTAAATCATGGTCTACAGAATCCTCATAAAACAAATCAAAAATATTTTGGAAGCGTTGCTTGTAGCGACTCAGTATGTATGCGTTATCTGAACTGTCCCTTTGCATTCCCCAAAAGTATTCATGTTATTTCATTTTTTTTTTTAATTCCTTAAACCTAAATTTTAAGCCAACTGAATTGAATTATCAATTTCTGCACAAAAACTAGAAAACCACAATTACGATGATCCAATTACATTTCCATATTCCATCAACTGCTGCTAAGAACAGAATATCACCACGGAACCATAGAACCACGTCATCTACACGCGTTAGTATTTCACCCGAAGACCACATACAGCAACACCGCCTCTATTGACTGGAGTGAACGAGTGGGTTGCCTTCTGGCTCCAAGTATACTCGTTCGTCGGATTTTGATGGCTTCGCATCCTGGGTGCAATCTACTAACTTGTATGCACGCTGCACATTGTCACGCTTCATTCGTTGGCTTTGCTCTTCTGCCAAAGTATGAATGTTGGTGGAAAGAAAAATTCCTGGCAATTGCAGAACGTGCAAACATTTCCATTCAATTCGACCAGATCAGCACACGCTGTTCGAGTTATGTAGGTGGAAAATCGTTTGCGATACTCATTTGATTGTTATTGGCGAATCGAGACCATGTGCCAGTTTTGTGGTCTATCGGAGCAGATGCAGCGAGTGCATCAAATTTATTCCTTCCAATATTAAATTAAGGTTCATCGATGGAAGAGTTTTCGTTAGCTACAAGAGAGAACAATTTCCATCGTTCATTCCTCGAAGGCAGCAATATTTTGATAAGCTTCTGCTGGAACTTTGTACAATCTGTCACACGTTCGTCTCTCAGTTTCGGGGGGTGCTCTCAGCGCGACGAGGCTTGGAATAGCACGTCTGGATGTCAGCACGAAGAGTTTCCCGCAATGGAAACCCAGAGGGACACCCTTCACGGGAATCCATCATACTTTGTAGAGGAAGCATTAGCTGCAGATTCGGTGGAGAATGTAGGGATGCGTTCACAATTTAATTACTACTCTCATGTGATGTCTTCCCGGTCGGTGGAGGCAGTGCACCGGTCTTGAGTGGAAATTCAATCATTTCGTTTATATTGGATTGCACATCCTGCTAGGAGTTGTAATGAACTGCAACCATGTGCGACGAAATGGGTTTCGAGTTCATGTGATCAGAAACTTTCACTCATCAGTCGATCAAGTCA
Source organism: Ochlerotatus camptorhynchus (assembly GCF_037179485.1). Lineage (NCBI taxonomy): Eukaryota > Metazoa > Arthropoda > Insecta > Diptera > Culicidae > Ochlerotatus > Ochlerotatus camptorhynchus. The sequence goes on along the minus strand of NW_027040630.1, from coordinate 8,489 downwards.
CTTTAGATTGGAAACTTTGTTCAACACGAACTTTAGTTGGTTCCCAATTGAATAAAGGAGAGTAAGTATATATACATCATTGATAATAGCACCATATATTTTTTAGGAATTTTGGAGACAAGCTGCATTTAATTTGAATGCAATTTGAGATCACACGATCAAAAACAGCGGTGATAAAAATCGCGCAAAAACAGAATTGAGTGTATTGGAATAATGGGCTACCACCACATTCCAATCATCCTGCAATTTTTTTTTCACTTGTCGACGGCATTCCTACCACTGACAAACATGACAATGCCAAGAATTCCAAACCAGCTGCTAGTGTCACTGGTACCGGCTTCTGTTACAAGCCACTTTTCGCTTTCCAAACAGCACAACCTACGAAAAATCCCACCACACACCCAAATCCTCGAAAATGGCATTAGACAGGGAGTGAAAAAGACAGCAAGACAAACAATAAAGCACCTCCCCCCCCTTTTCGTCCCATCCGAATCCAATAAAACAGAAGACGGGAAAACCCTCAACCCGGAAAGAAGCTCATAAATATGATAAATTGCCGAAGTGGAAGACTTTGCTGGTAGCATCAGCGGAAGGGAAGCGGATTTCAGCACCCAAGGATGGAATTTCAAAGCTGGAACTAAATTAAATTTACGCTCAACCCCATTTCGCTGACCCACCATTGCCACCAGACCCATTCCTTATTCTTTCTCATTTAAGGAAGAAGCCAAAGAAAGGCCGTTGCCCTGGAATACCTACAAGGTGATATAGAAAGTTAGCTGCCGGTTGTGGAAAGTTGTGAAAATCAATGTTACGACAACGATGGCGGTGGGGAGCTAGGAATGTTCGGTTGGTCATTTTGGCATCCTTTCTCCGTTGTTGTTCCCTTGATCCAAAGACTGGCTTTGTTGTGCCGGAAATAAACCTTTTAAGAGGTTGAATCCATTAACGAAATTCCTGATTATTGGATAGGCTTTAAAAGAGGCATTCTATGATGGAAGGCATTCCTTTTCCCCAATGAAGAAATGAGTTTTTGTCAAATTCATGTTATTTTTTATTGACATAGAATTAAATAAGTTCTCTTCATAGTAATTAATCAACTGTTTAAATATTTACAATAAGGATCTAAACTCGTCTGAAAGAAAACAGCATAACATCATTGGAGATAATTTCAATTTACCTTATTATAACCTTGCATTACAGTTTTATTATTCATACCATTTTATATTTACAGGGATTCCAATATATACAATCATTGCCTAATATCTTTGTAAGTATATTGTCTTATGTCCAAATTACCTGGATTTTAACAAAATCGGGAAAAATTCTCGCAGAGCTCAAACACGTCGTATGAAAGTCCAACAGCATTCACATGGTATAAATAGATCTCCAAATCCATCTGGGGAAAAGGTCTTCAGTTATATCTCCTCAATTAAATTTCGAAATATCCCGACAAAATGATTGAATCTGTGGAGCTTTGTGGGACCTCATACCATCATGTGAGATGTATAGGTCAGTTAATAAAGCTCAAGTAACACAAAAATTCATAGAATTATGTTTACTAAACTGCAATACAAGGGGCCTCCCTTAGCCTCAGTCGGTAGAGGTGCAGCTGCAAAGCAAGACCATGCTGAAGGTGGCTGGGTTCGATTCCCGGTATGGTCTAGGAATTAGACTTCCCTGGACATAGACTATATTTGCCACACAATTATACTAATGCAAAAATGGCACAGGCATCGAAAGCTCTCAATTAATCACTGTGGAAGTGCATCTAGAACACTAAGTTAAGAGCACGCTATAAGCTAATATGCGATAAGCAATAAGCTTGAAACGCGAGTAAGAAGAAGAATAAACTGCAACAACCAAAACCAGTCTTACAAAGGTTATATGTGTGTTGCCTGGGAATACCTTGGATTAACCAAATCATCGTGCAGTTCAGAACCTGATGTTCAATAAACTCAACAAGCTATGATGCTTCATCATCGGGGCCCCACATATGAGAAATATAGTTATTATGACAACATATCTCGGGTACTCCAAATTATTCTGGAATTTAGAACTTGATGTTCTCAACAAAATCTTGTACAGTGTCGGGAGTTATTATACAAATCTGAAGCACTGCGTGGAACCTCGTCACATTATGAGGGACCCAATTTATAAATAACCTAAATAATAATCGCAACCGTCGGATATAGACGTAAAACTGCTGTATTGCTGTTTTACAGACTGCCAGAGCCGAAAAAATCGTATGCAAAATGTATATCTTAGATTCTTCAAAGTGCCTGTAGATCATATCTACACACTACGTAAAAGTCATGTAAATTTCGGTTCCCTGAGACCGACCCCAAGTAACACAAATTTATAGAATTATGATGAGTAATCTGCTGTACAACCAAAACCAGTCATACAAAGGTTATATAAACTGTTATAGAACATGTGTGTTGCCTAGGACACATGTAAGTGGCCCTTTTGACTTGAAACAAACGAGAAAATCTCGCGTCACCTTTGAAATAGACCAATCTACATTGATCGATTCTCTTCAACGACTCTCTCTTTCGTTAATAACTCGGCTCCAAAAGTATGTTCAGCTGATCTTATCGTCCTATACGCTTGATAATACTTTCTTTTAACAGACTATGTAGACAAATTTGCCGGAAATATGAATTCAGCTAAGTTATTAACAAAAGAGAGAGTCGTTGAAGAGAATCGATCAATGTAGATTGGTCTATTTGAAAGGTGACGCGAGAAATCAATGCAATCAAACGTTCCCTTCGTCGAGTTGCTTATGTTTCGGTTTGAGAACGCTTAATTGTACATGTAATGTTTGATTAAATTCCATGATTTACATCCAATATGGATTACGTTTCGTGTACAAGCAGTTATTTATAAGTATGTTAAATAACTATTGCCTTTCCCAGTATTGTAAGATTTCCCGGTGAGTTTCTGATCCAATAGAGCCTCGTGCAGACCTATAGTGTCATGAGGGATGTCTACTTGAAATGACCAAAGTATTTCGGTGTCTTAAATCATCTGAGAATTCACATTTTGAAGTTCAACAGGCTAAATCAAGGCTTGTACGATGGACTAATTAATAATACGAATTCGTATTATTAATTTATTTATTTATTTATTTATATATTTATATATTGATTTATTTATTTATTTATTTATTTATTTTATTTATTTATTTTTTTATTTATTTATCCATTTATTTATTTATATCTTTATCTATTTATTTATTTATTAATTAACACATTGATTTATTTATTTATTTATTAACTTATCTATTTATTTATTTATTAATGTATTTATTTTTTTATTTGTTTATTCATTTATTTATTTATTTATTTATTTATTTATTTATTTATTTATTTATTAACTTATTGATTTTTTTTATTTATTTATTTAATTTTTTATTAATGAATATATGTATTTATAAATAAATTAATTAATTTATTTATTAATTTATTTATTTATTTATTTATTTATTTATTTATTTATTTATTTATTTATTTATTTATTAATTTATTTATTTGTTTATTTATTTATTTATTTATTTATTTATTTATTTATTTATTTATTTATTTATTGATTTATTGATTTATTGATTTATTGATTTATTGATTTATTGATTTATTGATTTATTGATTTATTGATTTATTGATTTATTGATTTATTGAATAATTGATTTATTGATTAATTGATTTAATGATTTATTTATTTATTGATTTATTGATTTATTGATTAATTGATTTATTGATTTATTGAATAATTGATTAATTGATTAATTGATTTAATGATTTATTTATTTATTGATTTATTGATTTATTGATAAATTGATTTATTGATTTATTTATTTAGTGATTTATTGATTTATTTATTAGTTGGTTTATTGATTTATTGATTTAATGATTTATTGATTTAAATATTTATTCATTTATTGGTTTATTGATTGATTGATTTATTGATTTATTGATTTATTGATTTATTGATGTATTGATTTATTGATCTAGTTATTTATTGATTAATTTATTGATATATTGATTTTTTGATTTAATGATTTATTTATTTGGTGATTAATTGGTTTATTTATTGATTTATTTATTTATTGATTTATTGATTTATTGATTTATTGATTTATAGATTTATTGATTTATTGATTAATTGATTTATTGGTTTTTTTGGTTTATTGGTTTATTGATTTATTGATTTATTGATTTATTGATTTATTGATTTTTTGATTTATTGATTAATTGATTTATTGATTTATTGATTCATTGATTTTTTGATTTTTTGATTTATTGATTTATTGATTTATTGATTTATTGATTTATTGATCTATCGATTTATAGATTTATTGCTTTATTGATCTATCGATTTATTGATTTATTGCTTTATTGATTTCTTGATAAATTGATATCTTGATACTTTGATTTATTGATTAATTAATTTATTGATTTATTGATTAATTTATTTATTGATTTATTGATTTATCGATTTATTGATTTATTGATTTATTTACGTATTGATGTATTTATTTAGTAATTTATTGATATATATATTTATAGATTTATATACAGGGTGTTTGGTTCCGGGTTTTACATATTTTCAGGGTAGATAGGGCTCCTAAAGTTATGAAAAAATCCCCATGAAACATAAGGTCGGAAATGACTGCTAAGTGAGTTATTCAACATTTTATGTTTTTTTGTATTGCCAACTTTGGTTAGCTATATTTTTTTAATCTTAATGTGGTTTTCTGATTTCAACATACCAAATGAAAGATTAAAGTCTTAGCTATCAATGTTTTCTAGAAAAGAACTCGATTAAAGTTAATTATCATACATTAAAATTGAAAAGTATGTTGAAAGTACCGAAAAAACTGGTGAAATTTCATACATTTTAGTGTTTTTAAGTTGAAAATTTTCATTTCTGTTTATTTAGTTGTTCTACAAAACATTTTCCATGCAGTTCCCTAGATTTGTGCCTTTGGTAGTAACCTTGTAGGCTTTATGGTTTCTTCGTAATTATTGATTTAAAACAGCCAGAAAAACTTGTGACGTTTTCTTAAAATGCGCTATAGTCACCCTATTCGTTCGTACGTTCGGCTGTTGCAGTGGACTACGCACATGAAAATTTGGTAGAATGTTATTGTAAATGTTGAGCTACATTCTTAACTTTTGATTACCGCACATCTCCTGCGCCGAAAGAAAACATAACTGCGGAGATGTTTCGCGGTATCGAATATTGCTCAGTCTCAGCAGAAAACACAACGAGAGACACCGAATCGGCGAATTCTGAGAGCGGAAGGGAGAGAAGTAGGTAGTGGTAATAAGTCGATGTCCTTTTTATTTCATAGCACTCGCAGCTCAGCTGCGGTGCTGTTTCAATGGAGGAGTGTGGAGCTCCACTGCTTCTGTATACACACTTAGATTTTTTTACTTGAGTTAATATTTTTACTGGATTTTTGGATTACTGACTCGGTTAAAATTCAAATAACTGTTATTCGTAAAGATTGGATAAAATCGAAAATGTTTATTTTTCATCATTACACGGGGTTAACAGAAGTTAGTCTGTAAATTTTCGTAACACATTTTCTCAACTTTGAATTTTTCACAGATTTTTTAAATTTTACCGAAGAGTTCCGCAATTCAAAAACTCGGTAAAAAATTACTGTCTCGATAAGTGTGTACTGATGTATGGTTGGTGAAGAGGCTAGCATGTGGAGGTTATTCTCGGGCTAGTGAATGCCACCCATCCCCACTTATAATTAAGTAATACACTATTTATTAATTTCTGTTTGATATGTGTACAAAGTTTGCAAACAGAAATGAGCATTGAAGTGTAGTTACCAATTTTCCAAGTCATAGACTTCAGATAACTGTTCAAAGTCCCAGATTTTTTATAACGGTATCATGAAAAAAACCAAAGACCACTATGACAAACGTGATCGTGAACTTCGAGTTTTCTAGGGAGTTAATCTCGGGCAATATTGCGATTTGAGGCACTAAATTATCATCACAGTTTTGTTATAGTATGTTTTCCGGTAGCAGATAATGGACTCATGGAAAAAGCGAAGTGGAACCAGAGCCAGAGGTTCTGGATCGTATCACCTTAAAACAATTTCTATGTAAAGATCCCTTCAGACCGATCACGTTTGTCATAGTGGTCTTTGGTTTCTTGTTTATGATTCCGTTATAAAAAATCTGGGACTTTGAACAGTTATCTGAAGTCTATGACTTGGAAAATTGGTAACTACACTGTAATGCTAATTTCTGTTTGCAAACTTTGAAAACATATCAAACAGAAATGAAAAACTGAATTATAAGTGGGGATGGCTGGCATTCACTAGCCCGAGAATACCCTCCACATGCTAGCCTCTTCACTAACCATACATCAGTAGGGTAACTGATGATGGTTGGACCTATTTAGGCCGGTTTCACATGACGTCAACATTCATGTCGTATTTTTTATTATGAATTCAACATATAATTATGAAAAATGCGTGATTAGGGGAAAGATCTATCTTTTTTGTTTCTAATAATAACATAAAAAGTTTAATATTATGAACAAATGATTTTATGAAACGTTTTTATTCAGCAAAGAATTATGATGTTGGTTGGACTTATACTGATCTTGGTTGGACTTATACTGATCTTGGTTGGAACTAAAAAATGATGATGGTTGGACCTATTTTTGCAAATGCTAGTTAAGCCCATATTTGTTTAAAAACTTTGTTAAGAGCTTATTGGTATCATGAAAAAAAAAACCCTTTTCATACAGTTTTTATGAATTTGCTATTGAAAAAAATCAAGAAATTTGAGTTTGACTTCGTTTTTAAAAAAGTTCACTTTCCACGCATTAGCTTTTCATCATGGCTCATTTTCTCGGAAATCATTGACCCGATTTGAATTTTTTTTTTAACGTCAAACTATAGGTATTGTGATCCCATTGAAAGCAATTGAATATTTTTGGAATCGGTCAACTGGTTCCGGAGATATGGCCGGAACAAGTTCCAGGGTATATGGAACATGGAGCTAATTTTGACATGGAAGGAATAAAACCTATCATGCGACACTTCACATTACTTCCAAATTCGATAACAAGATCAATAACAAAATTGTGTGCCTTGGACCACATTGGCCACTTCCGGGCATGTTCTAAGTGCCACCGGGGAATTTAGGGGCTAAAAATGACAGAATATCAGAACTTAATTCCGGTTTCATAGTTTTTTTTTTTCTCCTAGGAGTTTTTTTTTTTCGGAAATAAGTTTCAGTTAGCAAATTTTATTTCAAGTGAATTCACACACAGAAGGTGTATGAGAAGTGCTTAATGTAAATTCATATTAACAGATTCTTTCGGCGCTTTCGTGGTAGTTCGGAAATCGGTGGTTACCCTTTCAGCCAACCTGACGATGGAATTCCTCCTTTAAATTTACGCCCAACTAGTGACGCAAGGTCTTTAGCAGCTTCCAAGATCTTTTTGATCGTCTTGGGACTGCCAGAAGCAGCGCACATACAAACCCAATCCCCTAGCTGGTTCTACAAATCAACACTCAACACTATTTCCCTTCTATATTTCTTGCCGTGGCTTTCCTTATTTATTGCGTGAAGTGTCGTTTTCGGAATATTGTACCTTTTCTGTGCCTGATACGCGGTAAGTGATTTATTTCTTACTAAAAGAACAGTCTCTTGAAGATTTTCGACCGTATAACTCTTTTATTTAGCCTTTTTTTATCCAAGAAACTGATCACTCGGCCAAAACGAAATCGAATTTCAAATCAGCTGCGCATGAAGGATGTAGACAAACCGAAGCGCACCTAGCGGCCGTCTTAGGAAACACATAGGTCCAACCATCATCATGCATAGGTCCAACCATGATCATATTTATCTATTCGAATTTCGTCAATTATTCAAACATTTTAGTGAAACCAAGACGAGGCTCGGTAGCTCAGTGGTTACCGTTTCTGGTTACTGAGCAGAAGGTCGGGAGTTCAATCCCAGGCCCGTCCCCTTCCTTGCAATTTTTCACTTTGCCTTATTCTATACCCACTAGATTTTAATGAAAACAAATTCTTCTTAAACACCGATCGCATCACTTAGCACAGTGTGGGTCCTGATCTAAAAATATAAATTGAATGAGTGCGCGCGCGCGTGTGTGTGTGTGTGTGTGTGTGTGTGTGTGTGTGTGTGTGTGTGTGTGTGTGTGTGTGTGTGTGTGTGTGTGTGTGTGTGTTTGTGTATTATAATCGCTCTACCAAAGAACGATCCCTGCGTGTGCGTGCGTGCAACCTTTCCCAACATCCCAACATCCCAGTGATTTCTCGTGGAAGCGCAGAGAACTTCTCGGTTTCCTTCACAGCGAGTACCACGTCAACACATTCCTTCCCATTCCCTAGTTGACCTGCATTAGGACACGGCCGGCGCTGGTATTGCTAAATATTAGATCTCCAGTTCTTACACATTGAGGATGAATGTTAGTCCCAAACATCATCT